>NW_026571353.1:1833509-1933509 GCF_026225935.1 Boleophthalmus pectinirostris | reverse complement strand
TGCAGTGTGAACGCAGATTCAGTTGGCCTATCCAGTTTTGTATAATACCAGTGGTGAAACTTGAAGTACCAGTACGTGGACAGCTTGGTAGTTTGTGTTTTCCAGCGTTAAAGTCATTCTCTATGTGCGTGAATGAGATGTAAGTCAATTCAAATGAAGCTAACGACAATAGCTGCTTCTAAATGTTCTGATCTATGTTTTAATGTCGTTTCCTCATCACAAACAGACCTGGAGTTGTGTTTTGTTTCATTCACACATGTTTAACACGCAAACCCTGTTCTTCTGTCAAAAGAAAAACATTCTGGTCCACCTTGTGATGTCATGTGGTAATAGAGGAAGTGCATTACGGTGACCAGATTTTCACAATAAAAAAATAAAAATCAAAACTGGGACATCCCCATTTTTTTTGATAGTTAGTAATAATAAAACAGCAAAACAAGTGCAGTTAATTAAAACTATTCTGAACTCGTCCCATTCATGACAAAGTGTGAGTCAGTATCTTCACATTTTCTTCGAGTTTTGGTCATTTTTAAGCAGCTTTTTGTATGGAGGATTTTTTTTAAGTTTCAAATTGTCAGTGAAAGTTTAAAATACCATTACAAAGACGCAGCAGCCTTGTAATTATGATGACCAAAAAAAAAAAAAAAAGAATGAAAATCTATCAACTGTGGACATAGTGAGGCCAGATAAACATCAGCCAATAGAAAACAAGGCTCCCTCATTTTCTATTGGCTGTTAGGTTGTCAATCAAACTCCCTACGTTTCTAGTGTAACTGACTCATCGGTGTGCAGGGATTATGTGGTTTATGCAGCGGTTCTTAGAGGCTTTTTCAAACTGTAGCTTCCTCGCATTTCGCACAAAGTTTGTTGCGCCGTGGACGAGAATCCACGACCAGTTCGCCACAAAAGGAAGTCGGTTTTTGAGGTCGCTGAAAGAAGAAGAGAAGGGGAAAAGGAGCGAAGACAAACGGAGGTGATTCTTGGAGATTCCTTCCAGCGATGGCGCGAATGAAGCAGACGAAGGGTCTAAAAACTGATGCGTCAGTTGCAAAATTATTTCTAGACGGGTCACTTCAACAGTAATTCTGAACGTGCACTGGATGTAAACAAACATGATTTCTAGAGTAAAGAGGCGGGACGAGATGTTTCTACTGAGGAGCTGTGGAGGAGGATGGTGGCGTCACACATGCACAACATTTGAAAAAGGACTGTTGCTGTATTTCACTTCCCTTAAAAAAATCCTCTGTACAACCTTTAAAACTGGGACTGTCCCGGGGAAATCAAGACATCTGGACACCCTAGACTACATACTGTACATCTTTGCTAGAATCATTTGGCAATTCCAGGGCTGAACTCATGCAAAAGCCTTTTCTGGATTACCCCCCGATGTCATCACGATGTTGAACTGTGCATTTTCAAATGAAACAAAACACAACGTCAAATGCTTTTGGTAGAATTTGTGTTTTAGGAACAAAACTACACCGGGAGTTGACATAAAGGCGAGCGCGATTACAGACTACTTGTTCTGCGTCTTATCTCATGAAAAACACAGTAACAAGCGTCTCCACTCCAAAGTTCTCAAACTCTTTCCTCGCTTCCTTCCTCCTATTCCCCCTCTCCTCGCCTCCTGGCTCCTATCTCCTCTCGAACCTGCTCCTGTCTGCTGCTCGGACCGTGGCTTACTGGACCAGAGAGCATTCCTCAGAGACCACTTAGAAAGACCACGGAGGTATGGAGGAGCAGACAGGAGCAGACAGGAGCAGGCAGGAGCAGACAGGAGCAGACAGGAGCAGGCCCGGCGTTCACAGGGGGGGTAGGGGGTCCAGGAGGAAGGAGAGGGTGGGCTGTCAAGGTCCACTGGTGCTGCGGCTCCACTCGGCTAAAGCCAGAGTTATTTTTGATATTGTACCTTTTTCTATAGATCTCATTTAGGTCACAAAACCCAACAGTTTCTGTGTCATTACGAGCACGTTGTGAGCTGTAAAGTTAAAAAAGTTAAAGTGATGAACAAATGAGTCTGAAATGTAGTTAAAGTTTCATGAGGAACTGAACTGGTCGTATGAAAACCAACTTTGACTTTCTCCCGTTAAAATATTGTTCCTTAACAGAAACATGAACCTGAAGAGGATCTAGAGTCTTCCAGGAGTGTTTGTGTAATTTAGTGATCTCTCTTGGGCCCTATTCAGACCCTCCTCAAGGTTCACTGTATGAGGCCACGGCTCTTGTGCGAGCCTCCGCCCACAAAACAATACATTACAATTTCACAAACCTGATACAATGTGTAGTAGTGTCAGATGCACATAAGGACCTCACAACACACGGGGCCCACACGGGGCCCACACGGGGCCCACACGGGGCCCTTCAGTATCTGCTGTGTTCTGCTCTGATCTGACCTCCTGT
The DNA here is from genome assembly GCF_026225935.1 of Boleophthalmus pectinirostris. Classification (NCBI taxonomy): domain Eukaryota; kingdom Metazoa; phylum Chordata; class Actinopteri; order Gobiiformes; family Gobiidae; genus Boleophthalmus; species Boleophthalmus pectinirostris. Next base: position 1,931,109 of record NW_026571353.1, on the reverse strand, counting down.
TTGTGTTTCAGGGAGAAAAGACCAACAATGGAACACACTACAAACTCCAACTCCTCTACAGCAACGGTGAGTGTGACCTGTACACACACAAACACACACACACACACACACACTACACGCACATGAACATGCACACACACGAACACACAAACACACTACACACACATGCACACACTGACATATGAACACACAAACACACTACAACCTCAAGCTCCTCTACAGCAATGCCAAATGTGACCTGCACACACTACAAACACACACACAAACACAACACACTGCACACACATGAACACACTACAAACTCCAACTCCTCTACAGCAACGGTGAGTGTGACCTGCACACACACACACACACACACACACACAAACAAACAAGTAAACACACACATGAACACACACAGATGAAAGCACACACAGATGAACACACACATGAACGCACACACATGAACACACACACACACATGAACACACACAGCCCTGGTGAGTGTGACCTTCTCTGCCTACACTGTGGAACACTGTTGTCAAGGGAAACCAAATACTTCTACTTTTCAGAGTACTCTTCCAGCAGCATACTTTTACTCCTACTTGAGTAATATTTGTAGTAAGTAACAGTCAGTACTCTTACTCAAAGTTTGATTTAACGACGACATCCACGGTCCTAACCGAGTCAGAAGAGCATCTACGACCTGAGCAAACACATGGTCCAATGGGCGGCTAAAATCATCTAAAGCTGCACTGTGGAACTTTTCTACCTGCTTCTTGTCTCCATGGAGATGTTTCTTTGCCTTCACTGATCATCAAAGCCCCGATAAGAAAAAGGCCTCTCCATTTAAATGACCATATGCTCCGAGTGAACCTAGAGCCCCCGACGGCCCTGCCTCCCCCTCCCCAGACGCTTCCACAACACCCCCCCCCTCCACCTTTCTCTCTCTCTCTCTCTCTCTCTCTCTCCTTCTCACGCTCTCTCTCTCCCCCTTTCTCTCTTCACCTTTCTCTCTCTCTTTTTCTCTCCCTCTCTCTGAACTCTTTCCCTTCCTCTCCCTCTTTCTCCCTCTCACCTCTCTCCACTCTTTTTTTCTCTCTCTCCTCCCTCTCTGCTCTCTCTCTGATCCCTGCTCCCTCTCTCTTCTCTTTCCTCTCGCTCTCCTTCTCTCTCTCTCTCTTTCTTTCCCCCTCTCTCTCCCTCTCTCTGAACTCTTTCCCTTCCTCTCTCTCCCTTCTCTCCCCTTTCTCCTCTCTCTCTGATCCCCGCACCATCCCCCTCTCCCTTTTCTCTCCTCCCTCTCCCCCCTCTCTCTTCTCTCCTCCTTCTCTTCTCTTCTCTTCTCTTCCCTTCTCTTCTCTCTCCTCCCTCTCTGCTCTCTCTCTGATCCCTGCTCCCTCTCTCCTCTCTCTCTCCCCTTTCTCCTCACTCTCTTATTCCCTGCACTGTCCCCCTCCCCTTTTTCTCTCCTCCCTCTCCCCTCTCTCTTTCCCTCCTCTCTCTCTCCTCCTTCTCTTCTCTCTCTTTCTCCTCCCTCTCTCCTCTCTCTCTGATCCCTGCTCCCTCTCTCCCCTCTCTCCCTCTCTCTTCTCTTTCCTCTCGCTCTCCTTTTCTCTCCTCTCTCCCTCTCTCTTCTCTTTCCTCTCGCTCTCCTTTTCTCTCCTCTCTCCCTCTCTCTTCTCTTTCCTCTCGCTCTCCTTTTCTCTCCTCTCTCCCTCTCTCTTCTCTTTCCTCTTGCTGTCCTTCTCTCTCCTCTCTCTCTGTCTCTCTCTCTGATCCCCGCTCCCTCCCCCTCTCCCTTATCTCTCCCTTATCTCTTTCTCTCCCTCTCTCTCCGTCTCTCTCTCTCTTGTGGTACTCCCCTGGTACTCCCGCTGTGCTGCCGTGGCTCTGCACCCATGGGAGGCACATAAAAGACACCCCCCTGTGCTCACCCCTTCCTCGGAGCCCTATCAAAGCTCGTCCCTGTCCTCTTTGAAGAGAGGAAGAGCAGCTCGAGGCCCGTGTCCCCCCCCCCACACACACTCTAAAGAGCAGTACGGAACATTTCCTCTGGATCGTCCAAGGACCGACTGGGACAATGTGGCATCAAACGTCTGTGTGGAGAGAAGCAGGCGACGCCACCGAGATACACTTCTGATCTGTGGAGAGGCGAGCCTGCTCACACCATGTTTATCAGTGCATTCTGAGCACAGTAAGGTGAATGCCACACTGTGGAACATTCCAGAGGAAAACAATAACATCACCATGGAGACAGGCAGGTGGCGGAACTCGAACCTGAAAAGTTACATAGTGCCCTTTTAATGTAGGAGTAGTAGCAGTATTAGTAGTATTAGTGGTAGTAGTATTAGTATTAGTAGTATTAGTAGTAGCAGTAGTAGTAATAGTAGTAGTAGGAGTAGTAGTAGTAGTAGGAATATTATTATTAGTAGTAGTATTAGTAGTAGTAATAGTAGGAGTAGTAGGAGTAGTATTAGTATTAGTATTAGTATTAGTATTATTAGTAGTAGTAGTATTAGTAGTGGTAGTAGTAGTAGTAGTAGTAGTGGTAGTAGTAGTATTAGTAGTATTAGTAGTAGTATTAGTATTAGTATTAGTAGTAGTAGTATTAGTAGTAGTAGTATTAGTATTAGTATTAGTAGTAGTAGTAGTAGTAGTAGTAGTGGTAGCAGTAGTAGCAGTAGCAGTAGTAGTAGTAGTAGTAGTAGTATAGTAGTAGTATTAGTATTATTATTCTTAGTAGTAGTAGTAGTGGTAGCAGTAGTAGCAGTAGTAGTAGTAGTAGTAGTAGTTTGTTTTCTTCAGTCATGTACTTCATCATGTACTTTAATAGACTATGTTATAAACATTTCACATAAAACTATGACCAAAAGAATTTAGGCTCAAGTGAATTCACTTCTGAATGTCCGACCCTTTACACATGAAGATGCCAAGAACACGACTGCAGCAACTTGGACAGCACAGAAAAAACAAACAAACAATAATAATAATTTATAAAAATAAGAACAGTGCTCATGAGTTGAGTGCAGTGGTTCTTTGGAGTAAACTCTATTCTATTTCCTACACCTTCAAAAAACAAAACAAAACTTTTCCCTTCAGAATCATCAACATTTATCCTACACACTGACCTGCCTGTGTGACCACCACAATCTACATTATTACGTCTTGTAGCGCGGCATTGGCAGTGTGGTAAATTGTCCCATAATGCAGTATTCTGCAGTGTGTACATACATACATACACACATACTCTGATGAAAGTACTGGAGCAGAAAGTAGGTTCAGTCCACAGAGACTCACTGCATGACGACTTCAGTCACAGTAGTGTGCTGTTATGACGGGAAGGGCATCTGGTTTAAAACAAAACTGCCGGTCCACTGTCACCACAAAAGGAAGCAGAAAAAAGCTGCTCAGAATAAACCCCGCCCACTCAAAAGAACCAAGGCTAACCACTCTGCCAGAGCCCTCCCTGCTCTGTTGTGAGTGTGCAGAGGGTCACGTGTGAGTGTGCAGAGGGTCAGGTGTGAGTGTGCAGAGGGTCACGTGTGAGTGTGCAGAGGGTCACGTGTGAGTGTGCAGAGGGTCAGGTGTGAGTGTGCAGAGGGTCAGGTGTGAGTGTGCAGAGGGTCACGTGTGAGTGTGCAGAGGGTCAGGTGTGAGTGTGCAGAGGGTCAGGTGTGAGTGTGCAGAGGGTCAGGCGTGAGTGTGCAGAGGGTCAGGCGTGAGTGTGCAGAGGGTCAGGCGTGAGTGTGCAGAGGGTCAGGCGTGAGTGTGCAGAGGGTCACGTGTGAGTGTGCAGAGGGTCAGGTGTGAGTGTGCAGAGGGTCACGTGTGAGTGTGCAGAGGGTCAGGTGTGAGTGTGCAGAGGGTCACGTGTGAGTGTGCAGAGGGTCACGTGTGAGTGTGCAGAGGGTCACACGTCATTAAACCATCACACTCACACGAGAGCACATCTGCTCCTGCCAGCCCCTGCCTATGCACCTGCCGACAGGGACAGGACAGGAGTAACATGCATCAGGGACTTGACCCATTCATTTTCTCTGCACAGCAAAAATCCAAGTTGTTTTTAACAGAAAAACGTGTAATTTTAACTATTTGAATGTTAAATGGGGGGTGGAGTTGGGCTTATTTGTCAGAGTTGATCTGGTTGAAGTTAATTCAACTTCCACTAGTGTTAATTTGGCATTTATACATAATTTCATCTTAAATTAACTCAAATAAAGTGTAAAAATAAAACACCTCTTTATGTTGTTTAGCTAAATCAGGATAACTCTACAAAGTGTTGTCTGTTTACGCTCAAAACATTCATATAACTCTTGATTTTGGGGTTAAACAGGAACTTTGGTCCAGTGTGACTTAAGGAACATTTCCAAAAAATGTTAAATTCACTCTAGAACAGATGGGACTCAAATAAACCCTGAGAAAATGTTCACGTTGATTCTGTAAGAGTCAATTTGAACATTTCACTTTTTGCTGTGTGGGTGAAAGCTGCATTTGACCCGTCCTTCAGTGTGTCTGGGTTAAACGTGTCGGGGCAGTGGGACACATCTCCAGATCTTGTGCTCGTCTTGGCCAGGATTACCTCAGATCTACTGTGCACGACACCCACCCAGACTCAGGGAGAACACGCAAACTTGGGAGTGGAACCCAGAACCTTGTCGCTGTGAGGCGAGGGTGCCAGCCTGAGCCTCTGTGGCACAGGGCGGAGGAGCACACGGTGTGGGTGGGGGCAGTCCTGATCAGAGGGCAGCGCGTGAGAACCGTCTGGGAGCAAACATCACAAACATCATGATCCAAAAAGTCCCGGTCCCCAACGCCACATTCCACACTCCAGTCTGGGACTATTCCACACTCACAGAGAGAAGATGAAGGATGGCTCACAGATGTTCTTCTCATTTAACCCCACTCTTACGGAATCAATTACCAGTGGGACTGTCAAACTTGTATCGAAACTAGATACTCTTTTTTTGCAAATACCGATATGAAAAAAGTCCCATTAAAGGTTGTATAGAGGATTTTCTAAGGGAAGAGAAATACAGCGACAGTCCTTTTTCAAATGTTGTGCATGTGTGACACCACCTTCCTCCTCCACAGCTCCTCAGTAGAAACATCTCCTCCCGCCTCTTTACTCTAGAAATCACGTTTGTTTACATCCACTGCATGTTCAGAAGTGACCTGTCTAGAAATAATTTAGTGACCGACGCGTCAGTTTTTAGTCCCTTCGTCTGCTTCAGTCGTGCAATCGCTGGAACAAATCTCCAAGAATCACCTCAGTTTGTCTTCGCTCCTTTTCCCCTTCTCGTCTTCTTTCAGCGACCTCAAAAACTGACATTCTTTTGCGGCAAACTGGTCGTGGATTCTCGTCCGCCATCGCAACAAACTTTGTGCAAACTGCGAGGAAGCGACAGTTTAAAAAATCCTCTAAGCATAAACCACATAATCCCCGTGCGCTAGTGAGTCAGTTACACTAGAAACCTCCTGAGTTTGATTGACAACCTAACAGCCAATAGAAAATAAGGGAGCCTTTATTGGCTGATGTTTATCTGGCCTCACTACGTCCACAGTTGATAGATTTTCATAATTATTATTTTTTGGTCATCACAATTACAAGGCTGCTGCATCTCTGTAATGGTATTTTAAACTTTCATTGACATTTTGAAACAAAAAAAAATCCTCCATACAACCTTTAACAGGACAGAGCAGAACCTTTCCTGAATGTCTTTAGAACGATCGTGAGTTGTACAGAACAAGTAAAAGAGCACATAGACTAGTACACACATGGACCATGGAGGATTACACTCATATAAGACACATGGGAATAGAAAAGAAAGTTCTACCATTTAATGTGGAAAATGATTCTATTGTCTAAAGAATGAGTGCTTTTAGTATCATTGTGGTATCGGAATCAGTTCTGAGAAACAAGTCTATTCTTTGGTATCAAAATGGAGATCTAAATGTGAGTATGGTGACTGCACTAACTGGAAGACCCTCTTCTGTGAAAGAATCCAAAGCCACGTGTCTTCAGAACTTCAACCCAAATAACGAAGTGAGATTTGAGTGCAGGTTTGTAAATGATCAGAGCTGTTTGTTCCTCTGCTCACACACTGGGCTCTGAGGTTCCTCTGTTATTCAGTCTCAGAATTCTGAATAAAAACTTAATTCTGCTTTAAAAGGTCCATTTAAGCACCACCTGAATTAAGTTGGTGGTTTATTCCAATTTTGAAGCTGGATTCTCGATGATGTAAATGTTTATTCTTGTTAAAAATAATTCCAATCGTTCAGTCACCACCAGCTCTGTCACCTTTCTGACGCGATCCCGACGATCCGGCTCCACCAGTCCTGGCTTCGGACTTTCATCCACGTCTCTTTGGATTTGTGAGCGGGATGTGGGAGTGGGCTGAGGTGGAGCTTTGTCTCACTTTGTCTTCTTCCTCCTTCTCCGACACTCTTCCCTTCTCCTCCTCAGCTGACAGATGTAAAGTGTGATGAGAGAATTCTCCAGCTGCTGCTTCGCAATTATCATAGGAGCCACTGCGGAAAAAGTTTAGATCGTGTTTGTGTCCGTGGCGTAACGACAAACCGAGATGACAGAAAAGCCGGGAGCAGTTGAAGTGTGTGTTTTCTTCCGGTCGATGTAAATACGTTGGTGTCTCTGTCCAATCAGAACCTTCCCCACCCCCAGACGTACAGCGGAATTAAATAAAGACGATTTAATGAGTTTTCCATGTAAACCTCAATTCAGAATGATTATTTTCATGTATAAATAAATAAATATTTTAATTCCAAATGATTTAATCCAGAACAATGAATTTGGAATTAAAAAACATCATGTAAAGGTGACCATAGACTGACTGTTGTGTGATTCTCAGGTGTGAGGACAGAGCAGGACCTGTACGCACGCCTCATCGACTCAGTCACCAAACAGGTGTGTGCTGCTCCTCTTCTTCCTCCTCTTCTTCTTCCTCCTCCTCTATTCCCCTGGTCTCATGCTCTTCTCTCCTCTTCTTCTCCCTTCAGCCCATCTCGTACGAGGGACAGAACAAGAACCCGGAGATGTGCCGTGTGCTGCTCACTCACGAGGTCATGTGCAGGTCAGTGGAACATGACACGAGGAACACGGAGCTCGTTCTCCTCCTCCAAATAACACGAGTGCACTTTTACAATCCTTCAGAAATGTGTTCAGATGTTCAGCTCATTGTCTTGGGTTTTCTGCATGAAAGTGTTTAAACAGCTACAGTCTGTGTGCTCGTGTGGACCGAAGAACTTCTGAATAGACTTTAAAAAGCTCTGCACGTGATCTGTCCCATCTTTAAAGCGTAGAAAACAGAACATGTTCATTTGAAACAGTTTACAGTGGTCCAAAGTTCTTCCTCACTCACCTTCTGCATTCAGCGCATCCTCATTACTCACCACGACGAGTTTATGAGTTTATACTTTCAGAGCGAAGTTTAGCCGTCACATTGAACTTAAGATAACAACAGCTCGCATGCTTAGGGTGACCAGACGTATTTATTTCCCCCGGACAGTCCCAGTTTTGAGCCTGTGTCCCGTGTCCCAGTAGATTTATACAAAACCACTGATTTGTCCCAGTTTTATACAAGAAATGTCCCAGGTGTCTCTATTTTGGACCAATTTGATCCCTGTCAGCAGTAAAGGTCATTTGTTTAGGTAAAATACAGAAAAGCTGCTTAAAAACAACCAAAACACAAAGAAAATGTGACTATACTGACTCATGTTTTATTACAATATTATTATTAACAACCACCAAAAAAACGGGGATGTCCTAGTTTTTTATTTTGAAAATCTGGTCACCTTATATTCAGGTTAAAGTGTGTTGGATGATTTTGAAGATTTTGTCATTTATATGTAATTTTGGGGGGATAAAACCTGGAGAGATGTCATGATTTCTAACAAAAAACTACAAATTTAAACCTAAAAATGTTGCCAAACTGTAATCTGAACTGTGTTTTAGTAAAATGAGTGGTCCAAGCTTGCCATAGGCTCTTTAAGGTTTAGGAACAGACACCTTAAGGTTGGGGTTTTAGGACAACTTTACTAAAACGATCTTGGTAGAACTCTGTTAGAAAATAGAAAATGATGTAATATGTGGATGCACACAGAGACCCTGAGAGCTGCTTTTATCACAGATCTGTCCTGGTGGTTCAGCTCTTCGGGGGCCAGGCTCAGGTGGTCGCATGGTCCTTTATTATAGGACGGTTGGGGGTTTGACCTCAGCTCTGACCCGTGCAAACAGTGGTTGGGTCCTGGGGTGAGGGTCTGGAGAATAAAATCCATGCGTTTGTAAATGGGACCAACAGCTGAATGTTTGCGCCGATCTCGTCACATTTATTTCTCCTGCAAAGTTCTCTTCTTTGGGTGAGTTTGGTAGAACGTGCAACAGGTTTCTCCAAACGGTGGTGCTTGTTCATGATCTGGGGCAGGGGCGGCTCCTGACAGTTGCTCCGGTGACTTTGTGAGACGGGTCAAATGCAAAGGACAGTTTTTATTAAAGGGACGTTAAACATACCTACAAACCAACATTCAGTGATGGAGGGATGATGGAGAGATGTTGGAGGGCTGATGGAGGACTGATGGAGGGATGATGGAGGGATGATGGATGAATGTTGGAGGGGTGATAGAGGACTAACGGAGGGGTGATGGAGTGATTTTTGAGGGGTGATGGAGGGCTGATGGAGGGGTGTTGGAGGGGTGATGAAAGGATGATGGAAGGATGATGGAGGGATGTTGGTGGGATGTTGAAGGGGTGATGAGAGGGGTGATGGAGGGGTGATGGAGGGATGATGGAGGGTGATGATGGAAGGGATGATGGAGGGATGATGGAGGGGTGATAGAGGTGTGATGGAGGGATGATGGAAGAATGATGGAGGACTGATGGAGGGATGATGGAGGGATGTTGGAGGAGTGATGGAGGGGTGATAGAGGGGTGATGGAGGGGTGATTGAAGGATGATGGAGGGATGATGGAGGGGTGATGGAGGGGTGATTGAAGGATGATGGAGGGATGATGGAGGGGTGATGGAAGGATGATGCAGGGCCGATGGAGGGATGATGGAGAGGTGATGGAGGGCTGATGGAGGGATGTTGGAGGGCTGATGGAGGGATGTTGGAGGGGTGACGGAGGCGTGATGGAGGGGTGATGGAGTGATTTTTGAGGGCTGATGGAGGGCTGATGGAAGGATGATGGAGGGATGATGGAGGGCTGATGGAAGGATGATGGAGAGGTGATGGAGGGCTGATGGAGGGATGTTGGAGGGGTGATGGAGGGCTGATGGAGGGATGTTGGAGGGTGATGGAGGGGTGATGGGAGGGGTGATGGGAGGGGTGACGGAGGCGTGATGGAGGGGTGATGGAGTGATTTTTGAGGGCTGATGGAGGGCTGATGGAAGGATGATGGAGGGTTGATGGAGGGATGTTGGAGGGATGTTGGAAGGATGTTGGAGGGATGACGGAGAGGGCTGACGGAGAGGTGACGGAGCGGTGACGGTGCAGAGGTCCTGAGTGACAGCAGTGACCCGGGCTCTGGGGGTTATCCTGGGGTAGACTCCGGGGGCCGTCTCCCTCGCCATTGTGCGTGGGCGCAGCAGATGCCCGAGCGGGACTCACAGCTGGCTAATAACACAGAGCCAGGCAGAGGGCACAGCTGGGGAGTGGGCCGTGGGGCGGGGGCAGGGGGGGCCGGGGGCAGGGCGGGGGGGGGGCTCCGTACAGGCCCGGCGTTGGGGCAGGAGCGGCAGATGGCCTGGGAAGGGGGCACTTTTGTTATGCAGCCGAGGGGACAGGACTGCTGACGGATGGGGTTGTACGTGAGTGTGTGTGTGTGTGCGCGAGTGTGTAGGTGTGTGTGTGTGTGTGTGTGTGTGTGTGGGGAGGGGCCAGTTTGATTTGGAAATCAATGTGACAGATTGCCGGGCGGCTTTACTCCCTCAATGGGCTCTCTCTGTTTGTCCGAGTGTTGTTGTACCTTTTCTTCTTGCGCTCCTCTTTTGTGCGGCCCCTCTCCTCGCGGGGGCCTCCTTTGTGGGGACCGGGTGCGGGGCCCGGAGCATGTGGTGGCTGCCCCTCCTGTTGACTTTTCTCTCTCTTTGTGTGCGTTTGTTCTCAGCCGCTGTTGTGAGAAGAAGAGCTGTGGCAACCGCAACGAGACGCCCTCCGACCCGGTCATCATCGACAGGTGAGCCCCGCCCACGAGCGCAGCCGGCCAATCAGCACGCACCTGTACCACCAATAAACACACACACCTGTACCACCAATAACCACATACACACACACGCACGCACCTGTTCCACCAACAGACACTATTCATGCTTACGTCACAATCCAGGAAGACATCTGGAAACATGTGATGACAACTTCCTCTGGACTCTGTTCGCAGTAATAATGTGCGTTCATTTATTTATCCGTCTTCCACTCGGATCTCAGATATGACGTCACAACCACGCTTCAACCATTTTATTATGTTTTGTGTGTCCGGCTTAGAGAAAAACATGGAAACAGAGCTTCAGCTGAGTACGAGGCCCCAAAAGTCTGTGCTTCAACCACACAACCTCCAGGAAGAATTCAGTATAAATAGTATAATTCAGTATAAATAGTATAATTCAGTATAAATAGTATAATTCAGTATAAATAGTATAATTCAGTATAATTCAGTATAAATAGTATAATTCAGTATAAATAGTATAATTCAGTATATAAGTGAAGTGAAAGTGTTGGTGTCACGTGATAGTCCATCATTTTAGCATGTTAGCTGACAGGAAAAACACGGATGACACCTACAGGCAGTGATATGGACGCAGAAAGATACTGCAGTAATCCAGGTGCAGTAAGCAGTGTTGGGGAGTAACAGATTACATGTACCAGAGTTATGTAATCAGGGTACAAATTATGAGTAACTGTATTCAGTTACAGTTTCTGTTTAAGTGAGTTGTAATCAGATTACAGTTACTTGGTTGAAATAAATGGATTACACAGAGGTATTTTACAGTTTTCACTTGTTGGACTATAATCTAAAGTCTAAAACCAGGTCTAAACCAGGTCTAAACCCAGGTCCAAACCAGGTCTAAACCAGGTCTAAACCAGGTCTAAACTATGTCTCAAACAGGATTTAACAAGACTAAACTTCTTCTGTCAATAATATTTTTATTTTGGTCAAGTAAAGTCTGGACTTTTTATTTTCTTTTATCAGATAACACATCTTATGTTACGATTTCCTCATCTTTGCTTCTCTACAGCAAATCAAGTAATCCAAAATATTCAGATTACGTTACTCACCTCAAGTAACTTAATGGATTAAGTAAATCTTTATTTATATAGCGCTTTCACAGACATTTCTGTCCCCAAAGACACTTTATTCAGCATTATTCATTCAACATTCATTCACTCTACACCTGGTGATGGTAAACTACTATTGTAGCCACAGCTGCCCTGGGGCAGACTGACAGAAGCACAGCTGCCATGCCACTCGGCGCCATCGGTCCCTCCGACCACCACCATCACTCACACCACTTTCATACTAGGCAAATTGGGCGAAGTGTCTTGCCTAAGGACACAATGACTGAATTGATTGCATTTAACTGACCTTGACTATCAACTGTTTATGGAGACCTATGCAGCATGTTTTGGGTTGATGGGGGAAACTGGAGCACCCATCCAAACACAAGGGAGAGACATACAAACTCCACACAGAAAGGCCCGGGCGACCCGGGGATCGAACCCAGAACCTTCTTGCTGTGAGGCATGAGTGCTAGCCACTCAGCCACCGTGCCGCCACATGTTACAAACTACATTTTGGGGTATGTAATCTGTAATCTGTAGGGGAATACATTTTAAAAGTCACCTTCCCAACACTGGCAGTAAGGTCCTGCAGTAATACAAGTGACTGAAACTGTCATTTCAAACACCAAAGCTCCAAACACAATGAAAACACTTCATACTAAACAGGAAACACTGAGCATCTTAGATTCTATCTCGGAAACCTTGCTCGGTCTCCTCCGAGTCCTTCTGAGTTCCGCTGTCCAAGGAAAAAGGGCGTGTTGAGCCGGAGGGATAAACGAATGCACCATTACTCTTCCAAAATCTAGAAAAAAATTAGAAAATATCCCAATTTTCTTCATCTCCATGTCATTGAAGTTCAGTGGATCAACAATTCCCACCGTATCTCAGTTTTCATCATTTCTACACTGGGTACATGTAATTAGAAGAGATGTGGCCAAATTCCAGATGATTCCAAACAGCACACACGTCTGCAGTCTTCATTTTACCACTGATCACATTTACTTCAGTGGGTTTGATCGCTTTAACTTCTTGGGTTCTTTTTAAAGACAATGCAGTAAAGTGTATTTACCTTGTTGACATGTTTCGGCTGCTGCTGCATCTTCAGAACTGTGCCCGGTGTTGGTGGTGACGTGTCGTATATCAGCTGTTGTTACTTCCTGTGGGCGTGGTCAGACCTGATGGACCTGGCAGGTCGCTCAGACTGACCACGCCTCCCGTCGCCTGGTGTTCTCTGGAGGAGGGTGTCCCAAAAATGAAAATTGCAAATCATGCAATAAATCACACATAGGGGAAAGAGACTGGACATTCCACATTCAAAAAAAGGAACACCTAAAGGAATGCGAAAAGGAAACATCAGGGAGACTCACCAGAACACAAAAAGATAAAGCAGAACAGGAAAACCTAAAATCCTCCATGTCAGACACTGTAAAAGGAACAACCACATTCTGGATTGGGACGGGGCTCGGGTCATCGGATCAGAAAACAACAAATTCAAATGCTGGATCAAGGAGGACAGTGAAATCAGGAAACGAGGCACGGACAGCGTTAACCGTGATGACGGCGCTTTCCTCCTTTCACACACCTGGGACACCCTCCTCCAGAGACACCGGGCGACGCTGATATACGACACGTCATGCAGCAGCAGCAGAAACATGTCAACAAGGTAAACACACTTTACTGTTTTGTCTTTAAAAAGAACCCAAGAAGTTAAAGTATATAAGAAGACAAAGTGAACATCTGGTTTGATCACAGTCGGTTGAACTACACCAGAAGTTTCATTGCAACTTTCCGAACATCTTCCTGATTTGTGACGTAAGAGGCTATACACACACACACATACACACACGTATCGACCAATCAGCACGCACACACACAGCTCAAAGTCATAATGACGTCTCTTATGATGCGCTGGGACACATGGGCGAAGAGCTTTTCAACTGGAAGAACTGCTGAGTCTAGTTACGGCTTGGATCTAGTTGGACCTATGGCTTGTTCTGTTTAAGTTCTGGTTGGTGTCAGTTTGGTCCGGGGTTTGACCTGCGCAGTTCGGTCCTGATTATCATGTTGTTGAAAACGAGTCTCCGATCTTTTTCCTTCATTGAGCTACTCGGTAACACTTTATAATAACTACACCTTATTTAGCCTTAATAAAGCATGAATAAAGACTTAATTAATAACAACCAAAGACTTAACTAATAATGATTCACGCTTAGTAAATGTTTAATAAATCATAATTAGTCTTCACTTTAGAAAAGCTCTCAGAAAGACTTAACTAACAGATAACAGTTGCCTGAATGATCATTGTATTACATTTTTAGTAAATCATTCTCTCATAGTTTACTAATGATTAATAAATGCTCAAATGGTTAGTTCATGAGTAATTAAGTATGAAATAATTATGAGTAACTATTTACAGCACAGGCAAATTAAGTGCAAGTGCTAATTAAGGTAGTAATTAAGCATTTACTAAGCGTGAATCATTATTAATTAAGTCTTTGTTCATGCTTTATTAAGGCTAAATAAGGTGTAGTTATTATAAAGTGTTACCAGCTACTTTTACAAAACAAAAATGCCACAGAGTTACTTGTTTTAGCATTCACAAGAAACTGAGTAAATATAAGAGCTTGATGACTATAAAAATATAAACCATTATCCATTTATTAGTGCACAAAGTTCGGCATCAAAGGGATACATGGACAATGGTATTTTTTTTCCATACGTCAACAAAATGTGGAATCAGTCAGTTTATGAAAAAGCCGTCTGATAGAACGTTTCCTCAGAGCGCTCCTCTCCTCTCCACAAAGCTCTGGTCCTTCACACGTCGCGGTGTTTTGTCTTGTTCAGAATCCTTTGTAGTTTTTCAGATCAGTTTTCCAAAGTCCGTCCGTCCGAACAGCTGCGTTTCTCTTTTGAATCCCGGTTCTTCACCTAAACCCGGTCTGAGCTCTGTGTGGAGGAGGAGAGGAGCCAGAAGAGGAACCAGAAGAGCCAGTCACAGTTTGATGCCTATAAAAATATAAACCATTATTAATTTATTAGTGCACAAAGTTAGGCATCTGGTAGCTCCTGAGCTACAGGCTGGAGACCGCTGTCGTAGAAATACAATATTTTATAGGATGTTGAATCTGAGTCTTGTTCTGGTCTTTGCATCGCGTCCCTGCAGGTTGGTTTTAGTTTAGACGTGATTTTTGCTACGAAAATGAACTTTGTAAAGAAATAAATCTGTATCTTCAGCACAACTCAGACTCTGCTCTTCATGGGGCAACTTTCCTCATAAGTGCCGTGTAACGCGTTGGCTCTGCTCTGTGTGAGTTACACCTGCCCTTTGCTCCTGTCTGCTCCTGTCTGCTCCTGCCTTCTGCTCCTGTCTGCTCCTGCCCTTTGCTCCTGTCTGCTCCTGTCTGTTCCTGTCTGCTCCTGCCCTCTGCTCCTGTCCGCTCCTGTCTGCTCCTGCCCTTTGCTCCTGTCTGCTCCTGTCTGTTCCTGTCTGCTCCTGCCCTTTGCTCTGTCTGCTCCTGCCTTTTGCTCCTGTCTGCTCCTGCCTTTTGCTCCTGTCTGCTCCTGCCTTTTGCTCCTGTCTGCTCCTGCCCTTTGCTCCTGTCTGCTCCTGCCCTCTGCTCCTGTCTGCTCCTACCTGCTCCTACTTGTTTCTGCTTTGTCCTACCTACTCCTGTCTTCTTCTCTCTGCTCCTGTCTCTGTCTCTCTGCTCCTGTCTCCTTCTCGCCACCCCTGCCCGCCCCTGCCTGCCCCTGCCCGCCCCTGCCTGCCCCTGCCCGCCCCTGCCTGCTCCTGTCGTCGTTCCGGGGCTCACATGTGCTAAGCGTTGTGCTGACAGACTGTGCTGCTGCTGTAATGGTTCTGTGTGAGGGCCAGCACGTTGGGGCCGTTTATCATGTCCAAGCCTTCCACTTTTGGACTCATCTTTTACGCTGTGGTTTTTTTTCTCTCAGGTTTGATGTTTTCTCATAATTTCCGTGAAAAATCAGATGTGAGACCTGGAGCAGGGAGTTCTGTGTGGACGCTTCTGGCTTCACATAAATCCGAACAAAACACAAGCGGCGATGTTTTGCGAGTTTTAACTGTGCAAAAGCGCTGAAGGAGTAGGTTTAGCACTCGCACTCACACTGGAGGGTTGTCAGTTCAAATCTCACCCACGCTCATTCTGTCTTTGTGCCCCTGAGCAGTACACTTCTTCCCACTAACAGTAAAAGTGGGAGGCTGCAACGGGAAGGGCATCCAGCTTTAAAAAGTATTAAATGACCTATGCATGAAAAAAATCTATGCACTGCCAAAGTATGACATCCACAGCAACAACTGGAGAGTGAAAATTTAAGGGTAAAATATTTCAGAGTTATTTTTTAACACAAATAAATTGTATTTTAACTATGTGAAAGTTAAATGGGGGTTGGAGTTGGGGTTATTTGTTATTTGAGTTAATATGGTTGAAGTTCATTCAACTCTTCCTAGTGTTAATTCAACTTCCCTTAGTATTAATTTGGCTCCTTCCACCCACCACTTCAAACTCCCGTGAGAAAAGATCAGTTTGAACCAGTTTTGTACATAATTTCATCTTAAATTAACTGAAATAAATAGCAGAAAATAAAAAAAGATGTGACTAAATCAGGATAACCCTACAAAGTATTATTCGTTTACTCTCAAAACATTAATATAACTCTTGATTTCAGGGTTAAATAGGAACTTTGGTCCAGTGTTACTTATACCAGAAGTGTTAAATTAACTCGAGAAAAGATTGGACTCAAATAAACCCGGAGAAAATTGTTCAAATTGTGTGAGAGTCAATTTTAACACTCCACTTGTTGCTGTGTCTTTGTTCACTTTTATGTTAGATTAGATTGAGGCTACGTCCACAATCACACATGTCGGATCAAGAAATATTCACATCCAAAAGACAACGGAGCACAGAGTGAAAACGATGTAATACACATTCCACACCTGTATGTGGCGCTGTAAACAATGATAATAATATTTAATGCATATCTTATTACAGTTTTTTTTAAACTTTAAAGTAATTTAGCAGATTTTAGATGTATCCCAGAAATATCGCTGTTTTTTTTTTTTTTAGCCATAAGATTTGGATGAGAATTATTAGAATAACTTGGTCTCAAAATCCAACAGTTTAATCACCCGTGTGTAATCTTTGTTATTGATCTGTGTGTGTATTCTGCGTGTTGTTAGTATTACTGCTCCGTAGGCTACACATGTCCCATTTTGGCAACGCTCTTGCAGTCCGCAGAGGCCAGTTCGAGGGCTGCCGCCTTCGCTGCGTCAGACCCTTGAGGTGATGGGGTTATGATGTCATCATTTTCCAAAAGCTGCGGTTTGCTCGTCCACATGACAATGCAACCTCGTCGTTCTCAGATTTCTCCACTCTGAAACTCTTCTCATAAAACACTGTTTTCACCCGAAACGCGAAAGGCCAAAACGAATAAAAACTGGCCCTGAGAATAATCATTTCAAAATTCATGTCACTCAGAGGTTCACTATGTCACTTTTCTAGAGGAGGATCTGCTTCCTCTTTTACTGGTCAGATCTGTGGAGAGGCGACTTCTCTCACACCAAGAACGCAGGTTTCAGTGAGCGATGCCATGCAAAAAGCCTCCACCAGCATTTTACTTTTACTCCTAATTGAGGAGTGTTTTATTGAAGTAACAGTACTATTACTTGAGTAAAAGTTGTGCTTCCTCTTCCCATTGTGAGTAAGTCTAAAGTGGCAAAAGCTTTAAGTGACAATCTGAAATGATTTGAACTGTTGTTTCTTGTAACTCCTTCAGATTTGATTGAGTTTGTCTCTTTTTTGTGTCTGTCCTAAGAAAAGTTGATTATATTTTCTGTCCTTTCACTTACATAAACTTTAAACTAAATATCAAACGTTACTTCCAGACAATTACTCTTTAAGTTTTGTGTAGTACCTTTCCCAGAATACTTTTCTACTTGAGTACAGTTTTCTGGATCATTTATCATTCATGTGGACATTTCACTTCACAAATTTACCCATGTCACAGTTTGACTTTTCCTCATATATTTGATCCTCTTAGCGTTGGTTAGCCTCCCGTTAGCTTCACACCTGCTATCGGCGCTCCCTCCTGTGGGGCCCCGTGCACATGTGGCCCCTGGCATGTACTAACCGCCGTGCTGACAGACAGTTATGGCGCAGTAATGTAGTGCGCTCAGGGCTCGCACGTCCGGGGGATTTGTCCACTCTCCACTGTCTGGGTCCCATTAAACGCAGTGATAAATACTGTGATGTCCCCTACCCCCTACCCCCTCCCTCCCGCTGTCTGTGAGGGGGCTGGGGCTTCATGTACTGTACTGGACGTCACAGGGCCTCCTCAGGCTCTGCTCCGTTCAGGCTGGCTGCCTCCTGACAGAGCGTCTCTGAGGAGCGCTCTTCAAAACGCTTTTCACAAAGAGACGAGAGACCAGAGTTATTGTTTTGGCCCAGTTTAGACCTGGACTGGACTTAAACCCAGAGATGAGACCTGGTTTAGTTCTTGTTAGACCCAGAGTTGAGGTCTGGTTTAGTCCTTTTTCAGTCTTTGACCCAGAGTTGCGGCCTGCTGGTGCTGGTTTGGCTTTGGTTTAATGGTTATTTAGGTTTCGTTCAGACTGCAGGGCTTAATGCTCAATTCAGATTTTTTGTGTGAAATCCGATGTTTTTGCGTTTTTGCGAGGTCGTTCACATTTCCAATTAAATGTGACTTGTGTGTGACTCCTGTGTGAACATTAAATGGCCCAAAAGTGTCCCACATGTGACACTGGAGACACGTCGACGTCAACCTCAGCGAGCGTCTCTGTGTTTACAGAAGTTGTCCAAACATGGACGCAGCATCGAGCACCTGGAGATTTTAAAGTTCCTCTCGTACCGGAGCCAGAACATGAACAACTTACTTGTTTTAAGGAGGAGATTAAGAAGGAGAAGGACGAGGTTTTTGGCCGTGGTGTTTTGTGATACAGTCCATTGAAAAGAACGTGTGGATGTAGAGACGTAGACGAGAGTGGTGGGGGAGTGATGTGCGTCGCTTCAGTGACATGGAGTTTATTAACAATTTTCATATGACGAGAAGAACGTTTGTGTACATTTGTGTCTTGTTGATAACGTGTAGGTGGATGAATGCACTTTGGCCTTTCAGACTGAAGTCACATGTCAAAAGATCAGATATGTATCAGTTTCAGGAGCACATATCCAAGTGTCCTGGGTCACATTTGAAAAAATCGGATCTGTGTGGTTCAGACTGTCATTAAAAGATCAGATACACGAACATAGAGGCCAAAAAATTGGATTTGGGTCACTTCAGTCTGCAGTGTGAACGTAGCCTTAGTCCTGTTTTAGTTTTTTGTTTAGTCCCACGTTGGTCCTGGTTTCATCTCAGTTTAGTTCTGCTTTAGTCCTGTTTAATGCCTACTTAGTTCTGGTTTAGTTTTGGATGCATTTAAAGTAAAATCAATTTAGACAAACATATCTGGTACAAAAACTTAACTTCACTTTGAAAAAAATGTTTAAGATTAGCATCACTTTTAAAAATGTCATCATGTTTTTTCTCTACGTCAGCAAAATGTGGAATCAGTCAGTTTATAAAAAAGCCGTCTGATAGAACATTTCCTCAGAGCTCTCCTCTCCTCTCCACAAAGCTCCGGTCCTTCACACGTCACAGTGTTTTGTCTTCAGAATTCTTTGTAGTTTTAATAATTTTTCCAAAGTCCGTTTCTCTTTTGAATCTTGGTTCTTCACCTAAACTCGGTCTGAGCTCTTCTGAGAGGAGCCAGAAGAGAAGCCAGAAGAGTCAGAGGAGGCATTGATTTGTGCCTGTTTGACCTGCGCAGTCTAATCACACAGGTCATATCAGTCTAACGCCTCTGCTAATCCCGTCCAGAGGGAGCGCGCTATTAGCTCCACTTCATTTGAGATAAACCAATCAGAGCACTCTTACTCTGTGGTAAACCAATCAGAGCGCTCTGATTCTGCGATAAACCAATAGGAGCACTTTTACTCTGTGATAAACCAATAGGAGCACTTTTACTCTGTGATAAACCAATAGGAGCACTTTTACTCTGTGATAAACCAATAGGAGCACTTTTACTCTGTGATAAACCAATAGGAGCACTTCTACTCTGTGATAAACCAATAGGAGCACTTTTACTCTGTGATAAACCAATAGGAGCACTTTTACTCTGTGATAAACCAATAGGAACGCTCTGATTCTGCGATAAAGCTGCACTGTACAAACTCAGTAAGAGCATACATTACAAACAAGGATGCACCGATACCACACTGGTATTGAATATTGTGTATCAGTTCCATGATATCGGTTCAGTCGATATCCTGGAGCCTTTAATTGGATGTAATAAAACTATTTTACTGACTGACTGTCCCAGGACGTCTCCAGACAAAGCTCTTCTGTAGTTGTTGCAGGAAAAATACGTTGCATCACAATTGGATCAAATTTGTTAACAATTTTTAGAAAAAAAATCAAATTTCAGTCCCTACACTGTTATCGGTTATCGGCAGCGATCAATTTTGGTATGGAAACGTGAAAAGCAGGATCAGTGCATGCCCAATTACAAATATACAGTAACTTTTGTACAGGATTTGACTCATTACACTAAAACATAGTTCACATAATTATATTAAGGGTTTTGAAAGAGTTTTGCTTCTTGTTACATTTTTTAAGTTTGGAAAAAAAAAAAATTGAAATATAAAAATTCTTTCTTATAAATAGAACATTGTCATTTCAAGCAAACGTGAAAGTTTTAAATATTAAGTTTAAACGGTCATTGGAAGAATAATGTTTTCAATATAATGCACCAAAATGACGAACGCCTCACTTCAGTTTGAACGTCTAGAAACAGATTTTGCGATTCTTATTTTAGACCTATTTCACTCTTCTTTCAAAAACATTAAAAGTGAAATTACAAATTCATTCTCAAACCCGAAGAGACACAGATAATCCTCTCCTCCGATGGGTATTAGACGTGTGAGCTGAACACACACTCACACACATGAGTATTTTCCATATGTGTGTTTGTATGGACTAGTAGATCTGTATGTTTGCATATAGTGCAGTGAGTGACCTCTCCTCTGACCTCTCCTGGTCACTGCTCCTGCTCAATTATTCATGTGTGTAGGAGCCTATAGGAGTGTGTGTGTGTGTGTGTGTGTGTGTGTGTGAGGGGGGGGGTCCTTCCCAATAATCCTCTGCTCCGGCCACAACACCTGTTCTCCAATTAACATGCGCCTCCCAGACCCAGCTTCACGCCTTACTCATGTTCTCAGTATTGTTCAACTCCAAGTGTCTGCATCATGTCAACGAGGGTCTCAAAACATCTCAAATCCTGATTTATTTACCATATTTTATTGATTTATTTATTTAATCTTTTATAAAAATAATTGCCCATGATTTGACAAAAATATTGGCGACAATCAGTGTTGGGAAGGTGACTTTTAAAATGTATTCCCCTACAGATTACAGATTACATACCCCAAAATGTAGTTTGTAACGGAATCCATTAAGTTACTTAAAGTGAGTAATGTAATCTGAATACTTTGGATTACTTGATATTGTCATGCTTTTTAAAAATACATGAATATAACAACCACATCCTGAAAATTCTTATTTGTTCTCTTCAAATTGTCTGTTGAGCCCAAGTCTAAATGAACAGACTTTTGTTTTACTGTAGAGAAGAAAAGACGAGGATCTGAACATAAGAAGTTTTGTTTTGTCTTATAAAAGAAATTAAAAAGTCCAGTCTTTCCTTAACCGTATTAAAAATATTATTGATATAGAAATGATTTTGAGATGAGATCACCTTAAATTATGTCCACCTGCTGTTAAGTGTCATATTGTTTACACCTGGTTTTAGTCCTAGTTTAGTCCTGGTTTAGACCTGGTTTAGTCCTGGTTTAGATCTGGTTTTAGTTCTGGTTTAAATTCTGGTTTAGTCCTGGTTTAGCCCAAAATGTGAAAATAGGAAAATATTGCTGAGTAGTAACAAAGTAACTGTAATCCAATTACCACTCATTGAAACAGTAACTGTAACTGAATACAGTTACTCATAATTTGTACTCTGATTACGTAATGCTAGTACATGTAATCTGTTACTCCCCGACACTGTCGGGCTGATCCAGCCTGGCAAAGTGAGTCTATTTCTGTCTTAAAGTCTTTGCCACATTAAACTGTTTTCCAATCTCTGTTCTAATGCAGTTTCAGACCTGGAGTTGTGCACAAACTCTGCACATTTAGACTGAGCTCTTCTCTCAAACTGAAAACACTCTGTTTCACCTTGTGATGTCATGTGGAGATACAGGAAGTGTGTTTTTAGACTCCACACACCTTCACTAGAATCATTTGGATCATTTCAGCCCTATAATTGTCAATCTGAAATCTGAAAACTACCACTTCATGACATCACAAGGTGGAAGAGAGCTTTTTGAGCTTTGGAGATGTAGACAGACTAATAATAATACCTCACTCAGACATGAGAATGAAAAAAAACACAGCTATAGGTCTGTTTTTGAGGAGGAAACATTCGAACGTGAACATTATTATTATTTTGTACAACCATAAACGGGGGAAAACAAACAAACAAACAAACAAACTGGCATCTTTAAAAAAACTGGAGATAAGAACTAAGAAAAAAGTGATTGTATTCGTGTTTGAGGGGTGAGTGTGTGGAACAACCTGAGTGCTGATACACTTAGGTTAACACTGTAGTAGTCTTTAAAACAGAGTACCGTATTTTTCAGACTATAAGGCGCAATATCGATATTGTTGAATTCTCTCGTCTATTTTGAGATTGATCCTTAGTCCAGGCGTCCACCATTCATCGGCAGATCATGGTGTAATCCGCCCGGTGTTGCCTCCCTGTCTTGGTGAATGTGTTTTGTGAATGTGGGTGGATCATTTAAGTTTGTTTTTTTATTTGCTACGAGGACGACTCAAATATACATTGAGTAATAAAGTGTTTAATGCAGCTTTGAGCACATTTATTTACATTTTACAGAAATGAAACTTAAAACCACATGACTCATTTGCATAAACTATAAGCTCTGAAAAACTGCTCGCTCCTTGTGTGCTGATACAGTCAGTGTCTGCTGGACTAAAGGACATGACTTAGTGGAATATGAGTGTTCTTTCTGCAACAAAGTGATGGTGCAGTGTGCGTTGAGAATTATATGTCATCCTTTACTCCGCGAGGTTCCTGACTACAGTAGCAGTAATTCTCCAACAATCCGTCAAGCGGTGCATCTTACCATAGTCGTACTAAAACATTTTGACAGATTTTTGAGCTCCATGTTCCACATAAAATCGGTTCGAGGTCAGTAAGCACATCCAGAATGAACACATAAGGTGCACCGGATTATAAGGCACAGTGTCGAATATTGAGAAAATTAAAGGATTTTAAGTGCGCTTTATAGTCCAAAAAATACGGTACATAGTATATCAATTTTGATTATTTTAAGTGAGATTTTGTCTCTTATATTTACAGTAAGTCGTAAGTGAAACTGTAAATTCAAACTTGCTGTTCATATGCTGCTTTTCTGTCATTGTTGAACAGTTGTTAGAAGAACTTTTTACTTCAGCCTAAACAATTTCGAGTCTATGTTTTGTTTTGTAATGCTGCAAAATGACCGAATAAACTACTACTACTACTACTACTACTACTACTACTACTACTACTGCTACTGCTACTGCTACTACTACTAACATAACTTAAAGCTCACAAGAGTCCGTTTTGTGTAATATTTTTGCTTTAATGGCATCTTAACACACAAAACCTCCAAGCTGCAGTTGTGTTTTACAGAAATCTGTCTGTAAAACTACACAGGTTTAATTAGATCTTTGGACACAGGAGTCGACATAACTATACTATTTTAACTTTCTCATAAACTAATCCCCCCCCCCGTGTGGCTTCGTCTAATTCGACCATAATTAGCGGGTGTCATTAGAGCACCCATACCCAAGCAGCAGGGACTTAGCAATTCCCCAAGCTCCCCCCACCCACCCACCCCTCAACCCAAACCCCCACTTTTCTAATCTCCTCTCCATATTGTTTCACTTACCCCCCCCTCCGTCGGGCGGGTCTAATCCGGGGCCCGCGGTGAAAGCTGAGGGCCACATCGCAGCTGATCCAGGGGCAGGACAAAAGGCTGGGGCTGTTCAGTGGAGGACGAGGGTGGGGGCTTTAGAGAGGTTTAGAGGAGAGCTAAGGTGACTGTAATGACTGCAGTTAGACCGAGCTGGGGTGAGGTGCTCCAAATAAGATCAAGTGCTCATTTACAAGCCACAAGATCTAAATAACACTTGTTGTGGTTGAAGTTTTATCTTAAAAGTGTCAGATTTTTAACATGAAAAACAGAACTAGACCATTTGAAACAGTTTGCAGAGGTTCAAAGTTCTTCCTCACTGACCTTACGCACTTTGAGCATCCTCAGTACTCACCGCGATGAGTTTATAAATGCTTTTCACAACTTTCAGAGACCAGTGCAGGGCTAACAACAACTAACATGCTAACACACACTTCTTGATTAGACCAAAAATGCTTTACAATGAAACACCAACGATACATGGGAACAACTGGATACTGGGCCTCAAACAGCATGTGAACAGACAATCCAGGCATTAAAAGGGATCTATGTAACTTTTCCACCTGCTTCTTGGTTCACTGTGAGATTCTGTACAAGGCTCCACCCACAAACCCCCTCCCCCATGCCCCCACACGACAATTCTGCATAAATATACAAAAACATGATAAAAACATTATACAAAACTGGACACAGCAACTTGGCCAACACTGATGTGATGTGCAGGAGTTTCATTAGTGGGAAGCGCAGATTAAACTCTTTTATGGCCACATCGGTTTGTCAAAGCCTGATCCCATCAGATCTCAGAAGCAAGGCCGGGCCTGGTTCATACTTAGATGGGAGACATCAGGGATGGGAAAATCAGGTGCCACAGTGGGGTGTCGTTGTGTCCTTAAACAAGACACTTCACCCACATTGCCTAGTATGAAAGTGGTGTAAGTGATGTTGATGGTCGGAGGGACCGATGGCGCCGATTGACATGGCAGCCGCGCTTCCGTCAGTCTGCCCCAGGGCAGCTATGGCTACAATAGTAGCTCACCATCACCAGGTGTGGAGAAAAAGAATAATGAATCCATTAAAATGCTCTGTATACCGTCTTTGTGACATATGTCTGTGAAAAGCGCTATATAAATAAAGACTTACTTACTTACTTATGACAGCGCTCTGAGTGACTCAGCAACAAATAAAAGTGAAACATGTTAATAGATTGTTTTGGGCGAATATAGCAATTTCAAAACAATAAATATCAAAACAAATATGTTATGTGTTCGCTGTTAATACCCCGTAGAAGTAAAGTACCTCCTCTTTAACGTTTCCAGACTGACGGGATGGTACGATACCTGAGAATGTGTTTTATAGAACTGCGATTGTAAGTGTATTTAAACATCTGACCATACTTTTTTCCCCTTCAAAAGCTGAGAAAAGCTGCATGATGATGTTGGTAAAATGAATGTCCTATAGGAACTTTCTTTTCTGCCAAACCCATGAGCTCCGTCCATTTTGATTGGACCAAACTTTACCAAAGAGTGTAGTGAGTCAAAATGTTCGATGCTCTGAGCGTTTGTGTTTGTAACAATTGAAAAAGTCGTGCAGTTATTTCTCAAATAAATGGAAAATTACATATCTTGGTCTGTGTAATTGCACATCTCTTGCTATTTTTCTTGGAAAGATTTACTTCACTCAAAATATACGAATGTAATAAACCTCATCAGGAAGTGATGTGTCTCTGTGTCCTGGACCTGACTCCAGCTGTTTCCAGTCCACAGATCTGAGCTGTAACTTTAGTTGGCGGTGTCTCTTTCTTGTCTGCATGGTGAGGGATAAGTAGAATGTGCGCTCTTTATTCCAATAACACTCGGATCTGTTAATAGCTGGATTATTGGCTGGAAACCTTTGACCTCCGGGGGACTATATTGTTTGAGGGCCAGCGTCGGGCCCCGGCTTTACGAGGCCTCTCCGGGTTTACGGCGCACAGGCAGATGTCGCGTGTCGGCCATCTCGGAGCGGGATCAATAGCTGGTGTCCACATGATGTCACAACAGAAGAGGAACTGTTGTTTTAATGAAGGTCAGAGCAGAGCTCTCAGGAGAAAACAACACCACAAGATACAAAACAACATTTTCATACTAAACAATTCCAATAATTACAACATTAAATAATAGAACGTTCTTTTCTATTCCCATGTGTCTTACATGTGTGTAATCCTCAGTGGTCCAGTAGGTTCATAGTGTGTACTAGTATTTGTACTCTTATATTTGAGGAGGATACTACAGGAAAGATTCTGCTCTGTTCTGTCAGTGGGACTTTTTAATATCGATACCTGATCAAAAGAGGATCTAGTTTTGATACTAATTTTAGAATCGATTAGTATCTGATTTTCAATACTTTTACAAACCCAAGGCCAGATTATGGTGTAGAGTTTACAGATAAAATGTTAAAATGCAGATGTAGTAGTAGTAGTGGTAATGGTAATAGTAGTAGTACTTGCAGTAGTAGTAGTAGTGGTAGTAGTACTTTTAGTAATAGCAGTGGTAGTACTAGTAGTTTTGGTAGTATCAGTAGTAGTAGTAGCAGCAGTGGTAGTAATAATAGTAGTACTTGCAGTAGTAGTAGCAGTGGTAGTAGTAGCAGTAGTAGTAGTAGCAGTGGTAGTAGTAGTAGTTGTGGTAGTAGCGGTGGTAGTATTAGTGGTAGTAATACTAGTAGCAGTTGCAGTGGTAGTAGTAGTAGTAGCAGTGGTAGTAGTAGTAGTAGTACTCGCAGTGGTATTAGTGGTAGTAGTAGTAGTTGTGGTAGTAATACTAGTAGTAGTTGCAGTGGTAGTAGTAGTAGTAGCAGTAGTAGTACTTTGAACAGGCCTGTACACCACAGTACAAGTCTAAGTCATTATGATGATGATGATGATGATGATTCTTATTCTGAGTTGTTCTTAAGCAGAGTGGGAGGGGCCAGCTGCTGAGGGGGAGGGGCCGGCGGGTACAGGAAGGGGTGGGCGGGGCCTCTTCTGATCAATAGCCGCTCTATCTGTCTAATTGATCGTGTTTCTAAGAAGGGTCTTTTTTTAACAAGCCCCCACCGCCCATCCCCCTTATCCCCGCCCCCGCACCTCACCAATAATCAATAGCAGTTTTTTCCAATACCGTCGATACTGTAGCACTCGTGAAGGACAGTACTACACACACTACTTCACTTTAAACACATGTACTGCATATATACTCTAGTACTTCACTGGTTGTAAGTGTGTGTTCGGTTCTGTTGGCTGATGGTTCTACTGAAGGGTCGCTACAGAAAAGCACAGCTCCTCGTCGGGTCTGCTGTATTGACCTTCTCCGGATCGCGTCTGTGGAGCCAGGTGGAGGTCCGGATCAATGCGTTTTGCCAATGTTAGTGAAGATGGGAAAATAAATGGTTAGGAGAACGGAGCGCAGTATCGGAAAAGGACCAGGATCCATATCTTTGGGCGGAGACTAAAAAAACACATTGGATATATTGCGTTGAGGTTTATGTTACACAAGCTTTCTAATGCTGAAAGGTCTTATTCAGCTCATTTAAAGGTGCACTATGTAACATGGTCTGGTACCTGCTTGTCTCCATGGAGATATGAAAGGATCAAATTACTATTACTATTTTCTGATCTGTGTTCTAATGTTGTTTCCTCATCACAAACAGACCTCGAGTTGTATTTTGTTTCATTCTCACGTTTAACACACAAATCCTGCACATTTAGACTGAGTTCACATGATATCCACCTTGTGATGTCACGTGGTGATACAGGAAGTGCTCCACTGTATTTTTAAACTCCATACACCTTCACTAGAATCATTTGGATCACTTCAGCCCAGGAATTGCCAATCTCTACTGAACTAAAAGTAAAAGGAGCTGTTCACTTGAAAACTGCCACTTCATGACATCACAAGGTGGAACAGAGCATTGTGAGCTTTGGAGATGTAAACAGATTAATAATAAAGAGTTACTCAAACATGTGTGAATGAAACAACACACAACTCCAGGTGTGTTTTTGAGGAGGAAACAACATTCTAACATGACTTAAAGCTCACAAGAGTCACTTTTTATTTTTATAGGGCCTTTAATTAAACTAAGCAATCTTGAACAATTAAGAAACAAACAAATCCTGAACAATTAAGCAGTAATAAAAAAAAAAAAGAGGTAAATGGGCTTTTTTTTTTTTTAACGTTTATACTTTTATTGTTTTTAATTAAAATTAAAAAAAGTAAGTATCACACAAAATCTTTAATTACATTAAGTATTTAATTAAAAATAATTATTTCACATTCCTGATAATATTTTATTAAAATTATATATATATATTTTTTTTATTAATTAATACTAAAGATTTTAGATACTTGCACATATTTTTAATCTACAGTAATAAAAAAAAAAAAAAGTTAGGCAACCATTTACCTATATTTAAAAAAATAAAAACAAACAAACAAACAAACAAAAAAACTTAAAAAAAAAACAACAAATGTAAAAATAATTTTACTTCATTTTAATTGAGAGAATAAACTAAAGGGCACAAACACTTTCCCTCCACATTTTTTCAAACAGTTTTAACATTTTTTTAACAGTTCAAGAGTTAAATAAAATTGACAGTTGCAATAACGACATTACGTTTACATGATTTATCATCTTTAAAGTCCCAGACGTCTTTCTGCACAACACCAAAGTCTGGTTGAGATGTTCAGGATCGCTAAGGTCTATTATGTGCTTTTTTTGCTCTAAAATAATTCTTACTGTGATCAGGGTTGCCGCTCCATAGATCCGACCTGTAACTTGGTCTCATACAGTTTGTTAGATATATATTTTGAATAGTTTACTGCTAATACAACTGTCTGGAAAATAATGATTGACCCCAAATGTCTGTTTAGACTCAGATGTTCCTACTGTTGGATCATCTTTAAAACATTCTCAAAACTGAATCTTACTTTTAAAAACAATCACAAATGTAATCGCTAAACTGTAACATGTCTCATGAAATTCTTGTCCGATTGCTCACGGTTTTCTCTGGCGCGCTCACACAAATCTCCAAAGCCAAACACGGGCTGAATTGATGGTTGTTTTGTGAAAATATTGTCCCACATAAAGATTAGCAATAGCTTAGCATGAGACAATCCATTGGGGAAACGCTGGAATTCAACCCCTGACTCTGCGCTCACAGTATGGAACACAACGGATCCTCCTGCACAGCGCTAACCGTGCTAAGCGCTAAGTGTGTGGAACATGATGTGGTCAGGCGGGTGGACAGGGAACAGATGGTGTGAGTGACTCTACGGCAGCCTCACAGGGACATTTGCATATAGCGGCGCATTATAGATGTGGAAGGCTGGACGTCGTTGTCAGGAGAGTGGAACCAGCACGAGCGGGAACGTGGGAGACGAGATGTGCCGGGAGTTTGTTTGGAGGATTTTGACACTGAGAAATCCGGTTTGTTTTTAGGCCACATGCCCTTCCTGTTGTAATCAGCCAGTTTTGCCCGGGACACGTCAACAACATTTGTACAGGATGAAAATCATGTAGCCACTCAGCTCACTTATCACTTATTATCACAAAATGAACATGGCGTTCTTCTATGTGATCCTTAGAAAGCCTTACGTACACTCTGTGATTACTGTCCCTTTTTGAGACGATTTTTCACTCGCGCGACTCGTGTTTTTGGGATCGGTGTGGAATGAATGTGAATCATGTGTTGTTCTTCTTGTAGTGTAACTCTAATCCTCACGACCAGCTCCAGAGCAGCAATCGTAGGTCACAAAATAATCAAACCTGGATTCTCTGTTGAAGTCGTTCGTATCGTGTGAGAACATGAATCGTGAGCTGTGAACTTTTAAACCCTGAGATTTGGTCGTACAGTTTGAGCTGGAGCTGAGTGAAACCATCAAAAATATCGCACAGTGTACACCCAGCTTGAAGTACTACTACTACTACTGCTACTACTACTACTGGAGGACATCTTGTTAGAGTTTAGTTGCATGCAGTATAGATGTCCTGTGTCCTTTTGATTACTAAATTACATGTCAAATCTGAGAAAAGGCGAGACTGCTGATAGTAAAAAACTAAAATCTGGTGATTTTGAGCAATAGAAAATCTGTAATTGAATAAATACAAGATGGGTACATTTAATGCCATACTGTGGCGCTTTCAAGCAAAGCAATCATAATCTTCATGGAGACAAGCAGGTGTAGTACACAGCAAAAAATGAAGTGTTCAAATTGACTCACAGAATCAATTTGAACATTTTCTCAGAGTTTATGTGAGTCCTATCTGAGTTAATCTCACATTTTTGGAAATGTTCATTAAGAAACACTAGACCAATATTCTTGTTTAATCCTAAAATCAAGAGTTATATTAATGTTTTGAGAGTAAACGGAGAACACTTTGTAGAGTTAATCTGATTTAGCCAAACAACACACAGAGGTGTTTTATTTTTACACTTTATTTGAGCTAATTTATGATGAAATTATGAACAAAACTGGTTCAAACTGGTCTATTCTCATGGGAGTTTGAAGTGGGGGTGGGAGGAGCCAAATTAACACTAAGGGAAGTTGAATTAACACTAGTGGAAGTTGAATTCACTTCAACCAGATCAACTCTGACAAATAACCCCAACTCTAACCCCAATTTAACTTTCAAATAGTTAAAATAACACTTTTTTTTGTTTGTATGTTTATTGTTATATAATGCACCTTTAATCTGAACAAATCTTCTTCCCCACAGAATGTAAAATGTGACATTTTTAGTATCGATACCCACTCAGATGAGTTTCGATACCAGTTCTAGTATTGATCAGTATCAGATTTCAATACTTTGGTGTGGTAGGACACCAGAGATCTTCATGCCTCAGATCACAGAGCTGCTGTTTGCACCTTGTCTCTTCTCGTGTGTTTCTCTGGACATTTTCACAGTTCAGGCCCCGACATCATGAGTGTGAGGTGCAGCTCAGAGGTGACAGAGCACACAGCGGCCCCGGGGCCCCTCTCGCCTCTCGTCGGTCCCTCTCTGGTCCCCGGTCTCATTCTCACTGCTGCTCGTGTACCGGACCTGTCAGAGCGCTTGATATTCTGGACGTACTGTAGCGGCCCCTCTCTCTCTGTCTGTCTGCGTGTCACTCTGCCAGGGGCCCCCATGGGACCAGGCCTCCCCGCGGTGCCATGCTGCTCACTGGTCCAGTCGCTGCACCGGAGCCTGGCCCCGTCCTGTCTTAGGCCCCCACAGGAGCCCCCCACCCCCCCTCACTCCCCCAGCCCCTGTCTTCCTGAGGGTTCTGACAGGGGCCGCAGGGACTGTCCACTGTCCCAGCAGCGCAGGGGTCCGATCACGTCCTGCTGACTGACAGGGCGCTCACTCATGCACTCACTCTCAATATCAATAAAAGAGAAAAAGTCCAAAAGGAGCTGGAGCTAAAAGGGCAGGTAGGACAGTCAGCGTCGTCTGGACTTGTTGAGATAAAGATATTCCTGGAGCCTGTTGATCATTTGCAGTGGCATGTACAGTATGTATGTCTATGGAGGAATGTTCAGCGGTTACCATGGCGACACAATGCACACATTAGCAAACACAGCCTACGTTTTTACGAGTGTTTATGGTCCTGTTTAGATGCTTAATCCTCAACAAAAAGGTGAGCGTGACTAATGGAAAAACTGTTGGCTAAGGCTCACTAGTGTTTGACTGTCCTTTAATTTAAGAAACACCACAGAACTATAATTCAAATCTGAAGCTGAACCCAAAGATGAAGTCTTATTGTTTTCGGTGGCCCTGTGCTCAATGGTGCATGGGCCCCAAAAATGTTTTCTCTTCCGCATCACTTCCTCAATACGGGCGAGCGCCTCCGACCTGTGTGATGTCTGTAATGTACACGGCTGTAATGTTCAAGGCTGTAACGTACAAGGCTGTAACGTACAAGGCTGTAATGTTCAAGGCTGTAACGTACAAGGCTGTAATGTTCAAGGCTGTAACGTACAAGGCTGTAACGTACAAGGCTGTAATGTTCAAGGCTGTAACGTACAAGGCTGTAATGTTCAAGGCTGTAATGTTCAAGGCTGTAACGTACAAGGCTGTAACGTACAAGGCTGTAATGTACACAACTGTAATGTTCAAGGTTGTAACGTTCAAGGCTGTACATGGCTGTAACATTCAAGGCTGTAATGTTCAAGGCTGTAACATTCAATGCTGTAACGTTCAAGGCTGTAACGTACAAGGCTGTAACGTTCAAGGCTGTAATGTTTAAGACTGTAATGTATATGATTGTAACATTCAAGGATGTAACGTTCAAGGCTGTAATGTACACGGCGTGGGGAGTTTGGACCAATCAGAGTGAGAGCTGTTAGAGCAGATCAAGCGCGGGCTCAGAGAGTGGCGAGGCTAAAGCCCAGTTTATGGTTGTGTGTCAAATCGTCTGCGTCGTGATGAGAGAGTCCCCCTCTGCAGAGCGTCTGCATCGACCGACGTGTAACTACGCATCGAGCCAGCCTGGGAAAGCAACGCAGACAATAAGAGCTGTAATTGGTCCGCTCTACATCCGCTCTACAGACATTTCTGGTACTCCGCTTTCCCGCTTTATTATGTAAACATGAATGCCATTTTTAAATCCTCACCTCCTAGTGTTGTGGCAGTGGATTACTTCACGGTGCAAAGACCTCGACACTGATCCTTAAATCAAAAACGATGGCGACAGAGTGCACTGAGTCGACACAGACTTATAATTCAGCCTTAAATCTTACAAAGCTAACTATTAGGGGCTTTGAGGAGTACATTTTTTTTTACAAGTTTATGTTGTGAAAATAGAAAAGAATCCCACAAATTCCGATCTTTGTGGTAGTTGTAGTTTCCCTCTCAGCCGAACGTGGACAGTTTGAATTCCCCAAAAAATGCATTGTGCTTCTATGTGAGAATTCTTGGGCTCAAGCCCCAGGGTGCTGCAGTACCTGGAGCGACCACTAGTCTGTATCGAGCTGGGACAGAGGGGGAGGGGCTTAGCCAGATTTTATTATAGATTCAGGAGAGGGACATGTGGGACATCAGCATCTGATCTTGTTTTAATTTCTTCTAAGTTAGTTTTTTAGGGTCAGACTGTGGTAAAGCTCAACTTCAGTTACTTTAAACAGAGCAGTACCTCTAGTTAGCGTCTGCCCCCCAGTTGATGACTTCAGCTGCAAAGTATCAAGGTGGAGAAGATGGAGATGCTGCAGAGACACACGTTTCTGCTGCTGTGATGTATTTGTGGGTCTGGTCAAGTGGTAACGGAGGGAAATGGGCAGATTTTTGACATTCAAATGTCTCTTATTCAGAAACTAGAGGGACTATTGAAATAAGTAAAGTATCAGAATGTAGGAAAGAGTTACACTCCAACAGGGTCAAGTTAAACCTGTGATATTCTTTCAAGTTGTTGACAAAAAATTTAAACTCATGTCGGTAACGGAGGGAATGAAATATGCAGCACTTTTTGGGCAATAAATCCAAACAGTGATAACTCTTGGTTCTCACTTCCATATCCTTAACAAACTGGTTTGAATATTTGCTTCATATAGTTTTCTACCATATGGTACAAGATTAGGTTGAAAAACCTCTTACTTTTTGAGTCATGAGATTTTTTATTAAGAAAGGTCATGGTAACGGAGGGAAAAGTAACGGAGGGAAAATTGTACAAACAAGTAGAAGGAGCAGGATTTTACATCATTTGTCGCTTTTTTCTTCCAAATACTTTAATATTACTTCAAAATGAAAGGAAACTATTTCTATAAAATATGTCAGTCCTTCCAAGCAAATGTTTATCATTTTAAATATAAAAAAAAAAAAAAAATCATGTCCCTTCATCAACAGTTCAAAGATGGAATAACACAAGATATGATGAAATACATCCATTTATTTACATGATTTCCAGGTCCTTGAAATTTGGGAAATAATTTTTGTTCCATGTTTCATACATGGTCTGTTTAAAACATATGGAACTTTAGAACCAAAAATGGTACAGAAAAAAGGTCAACAGTTTCATAAACTAGAGTACATATGTATCTGTTCAATACATTTTTATATCAGATGTATTAACTTGAATTTTTGGCCTTGATGTTTACTTCTGTTTGACCGGGCCCTTATACATACTTATTTGAATGGCTCAAAATATTTAAATGAAAAAATGATATATTAATGCCATACTGTGGAACATTCCAGGCCACCCCAACCAGAAAAGTGACAGTGTGTGCCTTTAAACACTGTCTGCATGTCGGACCCTCCACAGCAGAAGCTTTACTTCAGGTTAACACATTTGAATGAGGCTATCAGGCTAAGTGCCGTTAGAAGTGAGTGGCCCCTGGTTCACTACTGTGGCCCCTCTCATTTGTCTCCTGCTAATGAGCCCCCCTCTGCAGCCTGGCCTGTGCCCGGGGCCGCTGGGGGATCACAGGGCCCATTAGGCTGATGTGAGGGCCCTTAGTCGCAGATGAAGTGTGGGGCCCTTGTGCCGTGCTGGCTCTGTGCTGATCAGGCTGTGTTAGCTTTGGCCCCGCTCAGACCTGTGTGTTTGTATGGAGAGGTTTCACTAATCACATAACGGGGCCCCTGCTGCTGCTGCGGCTGCTGCTGGGGGACCTGGCCTGTTTGTTTGTTTATCATCTCTCCTGGAATCTGCCATTTCATTTGTGCTCAGATGAGGTTACAGGGATTTAGAAAAACCTTTAAGTCGCCCTCCTTTAGGTTTTTAAGTGTGTTTTGCATCAGTGCAGATGAAGCGTGTGTAAAACTCTGTCTTAAACACATAAAAAACACTACTGGTTCATTTGAAACACTTTGCACTGGTCCAAAGTTCTTCCTCACTGACCTTCTGCATTCTGAGCATCCTAAATATTCACCATGATGAGTTTAGAAGAGCTTTTCACAACTTTCAGAGACCAGAGTTTTTACAGTAACAACAACTAGTGCACTTTTTGATTCTGGGACAATAAAACTCTTTATAATTAGATGCAGCCAGTATACAGACCATTTATTTTGACCTTAAGAGCTGCTTCTACAGTACAGGGTGTCCCAAAAAATGTACATCATTTTAAAAGCACTTACCTTGAAAACTACTGAGTCCAGCTCAAAGAAACTGAAGAGTTTAGGTGTTGAACATCTTAAGTTTATTACGGGCCTTTGTTTACCCCTTTGGTGAAGTTTTTCCATGTTTTGCATTGAAGCTGCACAGTCTTGGGTGAGTGTGTGTGAGAAGATTCCAACACGACTTCTGTTTGGGAGTGAACGGCTCAACCTGAAAACAGAACAAAAATAAAACATCAAATATAAAATCTTGATGTGATTCTTTACATTCTGTGAAAATTTGAGGTTATTTCAACAAGAACTGCCAAAATGATTGGCCTGTGAAATGATGTCACATTTTTTGGGACACCGTGTATATCTGTACTGGGGCAGGAAACAAAATGCTCAAATACTCAGATACAGACTTTCATTTTTTCAGATCAATTCCATTTTATTTTCTTCAAAAACAGCCACATTTCTTTCCTCTAATCTGGACTCTGCTTCAAACCACATGACCCACTGATCACTGACATTATCACTGGGTGACAGATTTGGAGGGTGTTCACCCCCTGACCAGAGGGTAGTCCGTGTAGATCTTATCTATTAAATACATGTCTTTATTATGGGCTGGTAAAGTTTCATTTGCATTTGCCTCTCGCTGCAGCAGCTCAGAGCCTGGCTTTGATTCCCTCGCTTCATGGTGCCACAAATGTTCAGACTTCAGTCTCTGACTGAAGGTCAGATCATGTCTGAGCAATGGTCCAACAGGGTGTTATGTGGAAGGGCATCTGGTGTAAAACTGCCAATATTATGATGAGACAAGTTCTATGTAGTAACTCCAATCTGAAAAGACAAGTATGGACCCCCCCTGACATGAGTATTTCCAGAGTAAAATAATGACAGCAGACTGCAGTATGGGCACGTACACATACAGTCCATCTATATTAATTGGTTGTCACGGACACCATATGGTTTTAATGCAGAGATGTTGACAAACTTGCCGTATAGAATTTGAAAAAGTTTTCTAACATAATCAATGACATGTGAAGAAGTAGCTCAGGATCTCAGAAATACAGCAGTACTCACGTGTACTACTACTTCACTGGGATGTTAGTCAAGTACAAGTATAAAGCACTGGACCATGAAAGTACTGAAGTAAGACAGTGTTTGGGGAAACTAGTACATGACTAACAGTAACTGTCTGGAAGAGTTTATTTCAATCCAATACCAAGTAGTACTTTGGGAAGTAGCTTGATATCGATCTGATACCAATACCAAAACAAAACATTTTGTATTAACATGAACGGACAATTTTTTTACTATAAACACTTTTTAGACTCTGTCATCATTATCTCTGCTGAACCCCAGTTTGATCTGAGATTTGATCACTTTTGATACCTCAGTCAGTACAGATATATTTGATCGATCCACCATCTCTAGTTAGAACATTAAGAAAATAGTTACGAATTCTGAATCATTCATTTAACAAAAGTGACTCTTGTGAGATTTAAGTCATGTTATAATGTTGTTTCCTCGTCAAAAACAGACCTGGAGTTGTGTTTTGGTTCATTCACACATGTTTGAGTAACTCTTTATTATTAGTCTGTCTACATCTCCAAAATCCAAAATGCTCCGTTCCACTTTGTGATGTCATGTAGTGGTGGTTTTCAAATGAACAGCTCCTTTTCCCTTTAGTTCAGTGGAAACTGGCAATTACAGGGCGGAAATTCTCCAACTGATTCTAGTGAAGTTGTGTGGAGTTTAAAAGAACAGTAGAGCACTTCCTGTGTTCCACATGACATCACAAGGTGAAACTGTTTGAGAGAAGAGCTCTTTAGAGCCTAAATGTGTTTGTGTGTGAATGAAACCAAACACACCTCCAGGTCTGAGTGTGATGAGGAAACTGTACAGAGATCATAAAATGGTGTAGCATGGGCCCTTTAATAAACTGTTTGTTCATAATGAAAAGTCTTTGTTCATGCTTTATTAAATCGAATTAAAGTGTCATTAAAAGCAGTAGCTGACGGACTGTACGGCTCTCGACTCGCTCTGGACACATGAGCCTGGTTCAGGGGTGATGGAGCTGTGAGCAGGAGGGAGGTCAGAGGTGACCTGACGCTGACAGACTCTCAGCAGGCCCGCTGTGACAGGAGCCCCCCTGCCGGGCCCCACCGCAGCGCCTGCCCCCCTCACGCGCCCCCCCCGTCCCACCGCTGGCTCCAAACATTTGCACTGCGTTAGCCACGGACAGTAAATTAGCGCTCGGTGGACATCGTCTCCCCTCGCTCACCTCGGCCTCCTCTCCTCCGCCTGCATCTGGTTTCTCTATTCAGGCTGACGAGTGTGGAGGCCCAGCTCCATGTAGAGCTCAAAGAAACACCTTTAGTCATTTGATTTGTACAGAGATTCATCACCGGTGCGCTGACAATTCCAAGTCATAAAAAGCAAAACAAGACTATAGATGATTTTTTTAGTTTATTAGTTTAGAATAGACCTGGTTTCATTGTTTTTGTCAGAACATAAACTCTTATCAGTCTGAGCAGCTCGTCAAAACAATGGTATTTATTGCTTTTTATAAAGAAAAACAATTGATAATATGCAGGATTAAGTTAAACATTTTTGCCTCAACAACATTTTCTGTTTCTCATGTGGCCCCATGGAAAAAAAGAATCACCCAGCCCTGGTTTAGAGGAAGCGTTTGTCCAGTAGTTTGAATGCTGAAGCTGCTCTTTCTTGTCTGGAGGTGTGTAACTGGTTGTGATCGATGGACACAGATGACAGCCACACCTCTGCCAGTCTGTCCCAGGGCAGGTGTGGCAAAGGCTCCACGTTCCAGCAGTGTGATTGAAAAGCGAATGAATAAAAGTGAATGAAATCACTAAACATAGAAAAGTACTGTTTAGGTCAGGGGTGGGTGATTCTTTTTTTCTATGGGGCCACATGAGAAACAGAAAATATTGTGGAGGCAAAAATGTTTAACTCAGTTGTGCATAATATCAATTGTATTTCTTTATAAAAGCTGTAAATCTCATTGTTCTGACGAGCTGCTCCGACTGATAAGAGTTTATGTTTGACTAAACAATGAAAAGTGAGACTGCCAAACAATAAATTATCATTTAAACAAACACCTCTAAAATAAAAGTTATGCAGCTTTAGTCCATACATGAGGTCAAATGATAAAATATGTTTGTTTTGTTTCCAAATGAGCTTAAACCAAAAGACTGTATGTGGCCCTGGAGCTGGACAATGCCCAGGTCTGGTCTAGGTCTTGTGTCTTCAACCTTTTGTTATTGAAGAATCGTTGTTCACAAGAAAACGAGGCTGTACAAACTGTCCGAGTCTGAAAGTTAAAGAGAAGTGTATTTACATCAGTACAGGATCCATCACCACAAACATGATCCCTCAAGACATTATGCTGTCCATCCTCCAGTCCAGTCTGCCTGTGCTTCTGTTGTAGGGAGTATTATACTAGCTCACTTTATTATGATTACGTTTTTCCAAAATAACAAGGACTGAGCTGCCAGTGTGGGGCTGGCACAGCACAGAAATGCACTTTTCTTGTTGTTTAAAGCTGAGATTGTATATTTGATTACTTATCTTTCTATTTTATTTTGACTTGTACATTTACATTTATATAATTATATTAATTAATTTAATTTCACACGTGTCTCTTGCTCTTTTTGCTACTTATTTAGAATTTATTGTTACTACTGATATTTTTCTCTTAGTTATTCTATTATATTGTGATGTGTGATCTACTGTGAACAAATCATTTCCCTCATGGATCAGTAAAGTTTGTCGAAGTCTAATTCTAAGTCAGACACTATAAAACCAAACCAGCTGTGTTTGACTCTGGTGATCATTTATATTTGATTTTGAAAACTACATTGGAACTGTATTATGTAATATATGCAGTGTTGGGGAGTAACAGATTACATGTACTGGAGTTACGTAATCAGAGTACAAATTATAAAAAACTGTATTCAGTTACAGTTACTGTTTCAGTGAGTGGTAATTGGATTATAGTTACTTTGTTGAAATAAATGGATTACACAGAGGTATTTTCCTGTTTTCACATTTTGAGCTATTCCTTAATTCCACTCATTGCGGAACACTAAACCAGGTCTAAACCAGGTCTAAACCAGGACTAAACCAGGTCTAAACCAGGTCTAAACCAGGACTAAACCAGGTAAACCAGGTCTAAACCAGGACTAAACCAGTTCTAAACCAGGTCTAAACCAGGACTAAACCAGTTCTAAACCAGGTCTAAACCAGGACTAAACCAGGTCTAAACCAGGACTAAACCAGTTCTAAACCAGGTCTAAACCAGGTCTAAACCAGTTCTAAACCAGGTCTAAACCAGGACTAAACCAGGTCTAAACCAGGTCTAAACCAGGACTAAACCAGTTCTAAACCAGTTCTAAACCAGGTCTAAACCAGGACTAAACCAGGTCTAAACCAGGACTAAACCAGGTCTAAACCAGGTCTAAACCAGGTCTAAACCAGGACTAAACCAGGTCTAAACCAGGACTAAACCAGGACTAAACCAGGTCTAAACCAGGTCTAAACCAGGACTAAACCAGGACTTCTAAACCAGTTCTAAACCAGTTCTAAACCAGGTCTAAACCAGGACTAAACCAGGTCTAAACCAGGACTAAACCAGGTCTAAACCAGTTCTAAACCAGGTCTAAACCAGGACTAAACCAGGTCTAAACCAGGTCTAAACCAGGACTAAACCAGGACTAAACCAGGACTAAATCTAAACCAGGTCTAAACCAGGTCTAAACCAGGACTAAACCAGGACTAAACCAGGTCTAAACCAGGTCTAAACCAGGACTAAACCAGGTCTAAATCAGGACTAAACCAAGTCTAAACCAGGTCTAAACCAGGACTAAACCAGGTCTAAATCAGGACTAAACCAGGACTAAAACCGGATTTAACAGGACTAAACCATGCTGTGTGGACCATGTCTCCTCTTCTTCTATCAATAATATTTTTAATTTCAAGTAATCCAAAGTATTTAGATTATGTTACTCACTTTAAGTAATTTAATGGATTAAATTACAAACTACATTTTGGGGTATGTAATCTGTAATCTGTAGGGGATTACATTTTAAAAGTCACCTTCCCAACACTGAATATATGTGTCTCTGGAAGATGCTGATTGAGAAAAGCTTTTTTGTCAGTCAGTGAATTTTGTACTAGTTTTAGTTTTGACTAAACTCTGGGAGCAAATTATTTTAGAAGTTATTCCAGATATTTTTCCCACAATTTTTCACTGTTAAAATGTCCAATGGGCAAAGAGCCGAACTATGTGTCTAAAAACATTGCTGCAGAGATCTGTTCTTTATCTAATGCCTGTTATTTTTTTTAAATTAAACTTAAAAACAATATCAAAAGTTGTTCAATCTTGGAATCTTGGAAAATATTCAAATGACACAGACTTACAGTATATGTGTGATGGATGATGCTCAGGGGCCAGTTGTGCAGATGTGCCTGATGCTGTGGTCCTGATCCTCTCCTCTCTCCTCTCTCCCTCCGTCAGTCCATCCATCCATCCATTCTCTCATGTGTGTGTCTGTACCACCCCTCCTCTTCCTCCTCCTCCTCTTCCTCCTCCTCCTCCTCCTCCTCAGCTGATAGGCTTCACAGGTTCCTCTCCTCTCTCTCTCTAACAGCTGTTGTTTGTCAGATCTTATCATTACTGGCTAATTAAGAAGACATCTCTTCTTCCTCCGCTCCTCTCCTCTTCCTCAGCGTCACGGCACCCATCTCGGCTCGCGGCGCACCCGGGTTATCTGCAGACATGATTAGTGACGAGTGATTGAAAAGGTGCGCGCGGGGCCACCATTGTTTCCAGTGTGAGTGACACGTGGAGGAGGAGCGAGTCAGGGAGATGATTTCTGAACGTTTAAACTGTTCATATTGTTTTACTGGAATCCAGCCAGCGGAGGTTCAGACACGTGGATGAGAGTGTGAATGGAGATGGAGTGGATAAAGTGTGGTGGTGAAGAGGAGGAGATGGGGAGGCCGAGGAGGAGGTTGGTTTTCCTGCTGGAGGAGATAAGGCGGAGGGCGGTTGTGTTGTGAAATGTCTGGATGAAAGGATGAAAGAATATAAACTCGTGATTTGATTGGTTGATTGATAAGACTGTGAGTCCTACTTGACCCAAGACATGTTTAGGTAATGTTTTAAGTCTCCTTTAAGACTTTATACGTTCTCTACAGCAGTGGTGCTCAATATGTCGATCACCAAGTTAGTGTGGGTAGAACATAAGGCCGTAGTACTCAAGACTAGGCTTAGGCTACGTTCACACTTCAGCCAGAAGTGACCAAATCCGATTTTTTAGCCCCTGTGTGACCTGTATCTGATCTTTTAATGACAGTCTGAACCACACAGATCCAGTTTTTTCAAATGTGACCCAGGCCACTTGGATATGTGCAACTAAAACTGATACATATCTGATCTTTTGACATGTGACTTCAGTGTGAACGGCCAAAGTGCATTCATCCACCTACACGTTATCAACAAGCCACAAACTTACACAAATGTTCTTCGCATCATACGAAAATTGTTAATGAACTCTGTGGCACATCACCACTCACCACTCTTGGCTACGTCTCCACATCCGCACGTTCCTTTCAACGTTCTGTCCCACAAAACACCACGACCAAAACCCTCGTCCTTCTCCTTCTCAATCTCCTCCTTAAAACAAGTAAGTTGTTCATGTTCTGGTTCCGGTACAAGAGGAACTTTAAAATCTCCAGGTGCTCGATACTGCCTCCAAGTTTGGACAACTTCCGTAAACACAGAGACGCTCGCTGAGGTTGACGTCGTCGTGTCTCCAGTGTCACATGTGGGACACTTTTGGGCCGTTTAATGTTCACACTGGAGTCACATACAAGTCACATTTAACTGGAAATGTGAACAACCGCGCAAAAACTTCAAATTTCACACAAAAAAAAATCTGAATTGAGCATTAAGCCCTGCAGTCTGAACTGAGCCTTAGTCTTGTGACTGGCCTCAAGACCATTTTTTTCCTGTTTCTCATGTTTGGACTCATTTTTGTCTCGGTCTTGAAGGCGCTTGGATTCACTCTTATTTTGGACTCGAGTTCTGACACTTAACAAGTTCGATTCTATTTCATTACGGCCGCTGCTGTCGGCAATAAACTTGTACCGGCGTGAGGGAGTGTGCGGCGCTTCTCACTGCAGCCTGTGCGCTCGTCTGGAGCCCGCGGACACTGCACAGCACATCATAAACACACACACCCCCAGCACATGGCTTGTCCTCAATGTGCGCCCTCATATGTACCACCGTGTATCACAGGGCAGGTTAAACTTCTTAACACATCCTACCTGTCTGTCCGCCTCACGTCAGTCACGCTCTCACTCCTCCCCGTGTATACAGCACACAGACTCCCTCCTCAACTGCTTGGCTTATTTTAAGCTTAAATTAACATTAATCAGACAAAAATGGCGATAGATCTATAAAAACTTATTTTTGTGAGTCAGCCTTTTCCTATTCCCACATGAAGATCATTAAGTCCAAGTTCCGTTCCACCATGACTGATTCTCAATCTATTTTTAAATAAATACACGATTTGCATTTTGTAGGTC
Organism: Boleophthalmus pectinirostris; assembly: GCF_026225935.1. NCBI lineage: Eukaryota > Metazoa > Chordata > Actinopteri > Gobiiformes > Gobiidae > Boleophthalmus > Boleophthalmus pectinirostris. Next base: position 1,889,093 of record NW_026571353.1, on the reverse strand, counting down.
ATTTTATAAGTAGCTCGCACGCTGAAAAAGTGTGGGCACCCCTGCTCTACAGGCTGATACTCCAGCGAGGTCCTCCTGCGCTGTAAGGTAAATAGAGCTACTGTTCTAATGAAGTGTTGTGGAGATAAGAGCTCATCAGATAAGAGCCTCTTCTTTAGATAACCTGTTATGTGCTCATTTCATTTGGTGGCATTACCTCAAGGATTAGATCTGTCAGAAAATATGTGGGTCTGGTCAAGCAGTGACAGAGGGAAACAGGGGCAGATTTTTGACATTCAAATGTCTCTTATTCAGAAACTAGAGGGACTATTGAAATAAGTAAAGTATCAGAATGTAGGAAAGAGTTACACTCCAACAGGGTCAAGTTAAACCTGTGATATTCTTTCAAGTTGTTGACAAAAAATTTAAAAACTCATGTCGGTAACGGAGGGAATGAAATTTGGGCAATAAATCCAAACAGTGATAACTCTTGGTTCTCACTTCCATATCCTTAACAAACTGATTTGAATATTTGCTTCATATAGTTTTCTACCATATGGTACAAGATTAGGTTGAAAAACTTATTACTTTTTGAGTAATGAGATTTTTTATTAAGAAAGGTCGGAGGGAAAATTGTTCAAGCAGGTAGAAGGTGCATAATTTTACATCATTTGTCAACTTTTTTCTTCCGAATACTTTAATATTACTTCAAAATGAAAGGAAACTATTTCTATAAAATATGTCAGTCCTTTCAAGCAAATTTTTATCATTTTAAATACATTTAAAAAAAAAATCCTGTACCTTCATCAACAGTTCAAAGATGGAATAACACAAGATATGATGAAATACATCCATTTATTTACATGATTTGCAGGTCTTTGAATTTGGGAAATAATTTTTGTTCCATGTTTCATACATGGTCTGTTTAAAACATATGGAACTTTAGAACCAAAAATGGCACAGAAAAAAGGTCAACAGTTTCATAAACTAGAGTACATATGTATCTGTTCAATACATTTTTATATCAGATGCATTAACTTGAATTTTTGGCCTTGTTGTTTACTTCTACTTGACCGGGCCCATGATTAAAGAACATTTATGACATGATTTTGGGATTTCACTTTTGGATCAGTATTTCACATTTTCTAACTTAAATTAATGTCTGCTTTTGGAAAACACACTTCCAACACACAACTTTACCTGTTTCCAATGAGGCATTTAGGTGTCTGAAGTGGAATGAACAAAGGCAAAGTAAACAAAAAACTCTGTTCTTATCCCGCTTAAATGCTGTACTAATACATGCGACCATAGAACGAGTCCACTGTTGGTTTATGGCCTTAAAAACTGCAACAAAATGTCCAGAGTTTTACCTGTGATGCAACAATCCTGGCAAACTGCAAATGGAGCATATTTAATTTGAAACAGAATCCAACTCCATGTGTGTTTTCATGAGAGGACAATAGTAACCACGGTTAAAAGCTCAAAAAGCCAAACTTGTATAATCTGTGTTGTGTAAGTCAAATTGAGCAGAGATTCAATTGTTTGGCGAGACGACTGTACAAAGACTTTTAGTGGAAAAATATTGAACCAAGTGGGAGCGCTCCGAAAATCTATTCTGCGCTTGGTGACATTATGTGAGAGTCAGTTGAATATTTGTGCTTTCTTATCCCTCCGGACCGTGGATCGAGCTGGGAGAGGTCACCCACCGAGGGGACCGCTATTCCCCGTCCTGGTTGTGAATTCATGTTCTTTTGACTCCCAATATCCATCCGTATCCATCCAGTTGGCAGCTGACCACCGCCGTCCCCTGTGGCCCCGGAGTCTCAGTGCACGGGGCCCGAAATATCCAGATTTATGTGGAGGATAATAGAAGTTGCCGTTGAGAGACTAGTGTGTGTTTGGCGAGACTGTCTTACAAATAGAAAAATAGCGCAGCGGTTAATTTGGGCTGTTTTGTCCTGGTGGTATCCTGCCAACAACGCCAAATTTATCACATTATAATAAGCTCTAAATCTATCTCTGTCTTTGTGTAATGTCAACCAAAAACATATGTGTGGACGATCCGCTTGGCCCATGACCTCAGTGTCCCGATGCTGAGAACAAGCCCACAAATATGAGAGCTCACAATTACATGATTCTAAAATGTATTTTTACCGTCATTGTTGGGCAGTTTTTCAGACATACAAATCATTAATGTAAAAAAACAAGTTTCTGGAAACAAATGAAAACCTGGTCTGAAAAAAGAATAAAAATAAATGATGACAGTGTTGGGAAGTTTACTTTTAAAATGTATTTCCCTACAGATTACAGATCCCAAAATGTAGTTTGTAACATAATCCATTAAATTACTTAAAGTGAGTAACGTAATCTGATTACTTTGGATTACTTGATTTGCTGTAGAGAAGCAAAGACGAGGAAATCATAACATAAGATCTGATAAAAGAAAATAAAAAGCTCAGACTTTACTCAACCTTATTAAAAATATTATTGATAGAAGAAGTTTAGTCTTGTTAAATCCTGTTTGAGACATAGTTTAGACCTGGTTTTAGTCCTGGTTTATTCCTGGTTTATACTTGGTTTGGACCTGGGTTTAGACCTGGTTTAGACCTGGTTTAGACCTGGTTTAGTCCTGGTTTAATCCTAGTTTAGACCTGGTTTGGACCTGGTTTAGTCCTAGTTTAGACCTGGTTTAGACCTGGTTTGGACCTGGTTTAGTCCTAGTTTAGACCTAGTTTGGACCTGGTTTTATACCTGGTTTAGACCTGGTTTAGTCCTGGTTTAGTCCTAGTTTAGACCTGGTTTAGACCTGTTTTAGACCTGGTTTAGACCTGGTTTTAGACTTGGTTTAGTGTCCGGCAATGAGTGGAATTACCGAGGAAAAAAAAAAAAAAAAAGGGATTTAGTCCAAAATGTGAAAACGGTAAAATACCTCTGTGTAATCCATTTATTTCAACCAAGTAACTGTAATCTGATTACAACTCACTTAAACAGTAACTGTAACTGAATACAGTTACTCATAATTTGTACTCTGTACAATCTGTTACTCCCCAACACTGAATGATGGGCAGACCAAATGAACCTCACTGAACTGGACTCCTTCTGATTCAGTGGTTTGACTCTTCGGCGACATCCCCGTCCTTTCAGAATGTGTGATGCAACTAAAAATCGTTACACATGTACAGGTTATGTCGGGTCCCCTGTGGGCCCCGGTCCCCCAGCGCCGGGCCTAAAATACCCACATTTATAGGGGCGATAACGGGCGCTGTTGTTGAGAGAGCGGAGTGTTTTCGCTGAGGCCGTCCTGGCTTCAGTGAAAGTTGGCTGACGGTTTTACTGCACTGTCCACTTCTATAAATCAGCAGCAGAGGGCCAAATGTTGAGCTGGTCACAGTTCTCAGGTTCAGGGGCCAGTGGAGACAGCCTACGGGCCACGGGGCCAAGGGACCATTTACACACAGAAATGTTACTACTTTGACTACTTTCATTTTCTAAGTACTAAGTATGGAGAGCAATACTTGGCAGCTTCTCTTGTACTTTTTATTTTGGTCTTTAAAAACAAAACACATGGAAAATATTCCTCAGCTCATATGTATTCATTTGCAAAATTAAAATTACTTCTGCATACTAAAAAATATTCTTCTAAATACTTACAATGTTCAACTGCACTGAAATACTTGTGTTGAAATACTAGTTTCATGTTATATTTATTATTTCAAACATAATGATTCCTAGTGAAAGAACCTGATACAATGGTCAAAATGATCTAATCTATTTTTTTTTTTTTTATTAATTGAAAATGTTCTGTCTGAAGGTTTAGTGATTCATAAATTCTTGTTCTGAAATAGTGTCTTAAAACGCACCAACACTAGTGTAAATGGAGTGGAGTCGGAGTCTGTACAGCAGCTGTCCCGTATCTGTGCTCTGCTCTGATTCTACAGAATGTTGTTCTGACATGAAGAACTGTGGATGAAATGTGAGTGTTTGGAGATGTGTGCCGCTGACAGACGAGGGCGGCCGATGCCACCGATACCCTGTGTTTTCATACGGGGGGGTGCCAGGGGGGCTCCGGGGGGGGGTGCCCGGGTGTGAAAGGTCCCGTGCTGGTATGCGACAGCCGCAGTATCGGTTCGGGGAGGCTTCTCTGTGCCCCATTAGCAGGGTCAGAGGTGGGTGCCCCGGGTGCTGACCTTGGTGACCAGTCTAGCTCCCAGTCTGCCGGGGGGGGGGTATTTATTACTGCCCCCTCGTGCCCCCCGTCCCCTCCCTCCCTGTTGAGAGGAAAGGAAAACAAAACATCCTGACCCCGTCTCTGCAGACACATATCTGGATACATATCTGCGCCTTTAAGGAATTGTTTTGGCTAATTAGCATCTGTGTGGAACATGACATTTGTATTTTAAAACACTCAACCGAGCGCCAGTGTAGCACACTTCTGTTTCTAACATGATCAGAAATGTAGTCACTTTTTAATCTTAATGAAATGATCATGTATCCTAAAGTGGACTCTGGTTTGATTTACATCTGGACTAAATGAATTTACATCTGTTCTCTTTTTATTTTACAAATTACAACATTGTTGTTGTTTATGTGGTTGATGTGTCTATTTGGTGACCCTAACCCCAACAGCCCATGTTGAGTAGTACACGTGTGTACACGAGTACACACACTTTGGGATTCTGTCCCTGAGCTCAAACTGCAGCTGCTTTTATTAAGAAGAAGAATCAGATTTGAAGTTTTTTCTCAGACGTGTGAGCGCGACCTCTGCAAGTACCAACCTGCACAGTGTGAACGTGCGGGGTGTGAGCGTGCACGTGGACAGTATGAGCGTGCACGTGTACAATGTGAAAGTGCACATGGACAGTGCACAATGAGAGCGTGCATGTGGACACTGTGCGTGTGCATGTGCACAGTTTGAGCGTGCACATGGACACTGTGAGTGTGCATGTGGACAGTACATACTGTGAGTGTGCACGTACACACTGTGAGCGTGCATGTGGACAGTACACACTGTGAGTGTGCACGTGGACACTGTGAGCGTGCACGTGGACACTGTGAGCGTGCACGTGGACACTGTGAGCGTGCATGTGGACAGTACACACTGTGAGTGTGCACGTGCACACTGTGAGCGTGGACACTGTGAGCGTGCACGTGGACACTGTGAGCGTGCACTTACACACTGTGCGTGTGCACGTGGACACTGTGAGCGTGCACGTGGACACTGTGAGCGTGCACTTACACACTGTGCGTGTGCACTTACACACTGTGAGCGTGCACTTACACACTGTGCATGTGCACGTGGACACTGTGAGCGTGCACTTACACACTGTGCGTGTGCACTTACACACTGTGAGCGTGCACTTACACACTGTGCATGTGCACGTGGACACTGTGAGCGTGCACGTGTGCTGCTGGGTGACTTAGTGCTGTGAGTGTGGAGTGTCAGAGGAAGCCCTCAGCTTGTCAGTATGTTTTAATGTCCCACATCTGCTTTCCTAATATTGACCCCCCCACACCCCTCACACCCCCCTCACCCCCCTCACCGCCGCTGCTGCACCGGGACACTGTTTTGTTTTGCCAGGGGGGCAGGGGGGTCCGATGACTGATGGACCTGAATACAGGATGTCAACACTTCCCAGCCGTGCTCCAGAGCGATACTCACACGGACAAAGATCATTCACAGTCACCTTCTCGTCAGAGTCCAGGACTGTCTGTGTCATCACAAACACAAAGTCACTTCAGCTCAATACTGTTGGTATGTTGTTATGTTGGTAAATGAAAAGTACAGTTTGTGATGTTCCACGGGCAGCTGTCCTCTTTCACAGTCTGTGACACGCTCCCTCATTGGTTCATTGTTTGGTCTTGGGAAGTGGAGCAGATGTGGAGGAGCAGAGGTGTAGACCCGGGACCAGAGCTCCCTGTGAGGCCGGGGAGGCTGATCCAGGCTCAGAGCTCGGTCAGTGGGTCAGTGGGTAGGCAGTGTTTCTCTTGTGTGGATCACAATACTCTGGGTGCATTTGATCTAAGCTGAAAGTACAACACATATATGACCAGTGTTGGGAAGGTGACTTTTAAAATGTACTCCCCTACAGATTACAGATTACATACCTCAAAATGTAGTTTGTAACGTAATCCATTAAATTACTTAAAGTGAGTAATGTAATCTGAATACTTTGGATTACTTGATTTTCTGTAGAGAAGCAAAGACTCAGATATCTTCACATAAGATGTTTTGTCTGATAAAAGAAAATAAAAAGCCCAAACTTTCCTTAACCGTATTCAAAATATTATTGAGAGAATAGTTTTGTCCTGTTAAATCCTGTTTTAGTCCTGGTTTAGATCTCGTTTAGACCTGGTTTAGATCTAGTTTAGACCTGGTTTAGGCCTGGTTTTATTCTGGTTTAGTCCTGGTTTAGTGTCCAGCAATGAGTGGAATTACTAAAAAAAAAAAACAAAAAAAAATGAAAACAGGAAAATACCACCATGTAATCCATTTATTTCAACAAAGTAACTGTAATCCAATTACCACTCACTGAAACAGTAACTGTAACTGAATACAGTTACTCGCAATTTGTACTCTGATTACATAACTCCTGTACATGTAATCTGTTACTCCCCAACACTGTATATGACTACACACTATCTGTAGAATAGATGATCGTTTTGCATTTTGCTCCGTGTACTGATGGAACTTGGCTTGATAATAGAAGTTCGTTCACTGACCTCGTGTTTGAAACTGGAGAAATGACGCTGCACCTCTGCAAAGTCACATTTCATCAGAGCAAGCAACAGATTTTCTTGTAAATTTCAAAAGTGTACTGAATTGGTAAGTACAGGGTAGTGGGCGGAGACAGGGGGCAGGTGAAATTTTCTGAGCCCTCAAGCAGAACGTGCAGGACAATACAGGATTACTCCAACCTGCAGGAATAGTAAAAGTACACATACAGATGAAGGGAGCGATCGTGATAAACACATCCTCCATTTCTCCAGGCTTTGGCACAGACCCTGCACTGTCCCCCGGGTCGCCCTCTGAGCTCTGACATAACGCAGTAACGCAGTACTACATGTTTGAATACTCGTGTACCCCCGTGGCTGTTTGCTCTGCTATTGTACACGATAAAAGCTAACACCATGTCCACTTGTGCATGAAAGAGATACATGTAAACACGCACAACAAAGCAGGAATCTCGTCTTCTCTTCTTTTCAAAACAGCCTCACACTCTTCACCCCGGCGTCTGCGGTGGGCGGCGCGCATTAGCCAAACAAAAACAAACACGGGCGATATTAAAGTTAGGCCGGCACAATGGAGCGGGGGATAAAAAAACACAGGGTCCTCGACTTCTTATTAATTATGCAAGATTAGTCTAATTATAATTCAGCAAATGAATGTGTGGCAGAAGGTGCGAGGCGCCGGGGCCGGGGAGATTTGCATGTTAAGTGGGCAGGGGGGAAGCGGCTAATGCATGCTAATATATGCGCTAACGTCTCGCTTTAATTTGGCCGCGTTTGCAGCTGTGCGCGTCCGGACCGACAGCCGAGGGGGGTGAAAAGTTGACTCAATGGGGTTTTTTTTTAGGGTGCAGCTGAGGAGCGGAGGGTGCGGTTTGGGTGGCGGGTGTGGGGGGGTAGTACAGGGTGGGCGGGGCCAACAGGGTGTCATCTAAACAGGAGCAGGAGGAGGAGAAGTCAACAAAAGAGGGTCAAGAGCTGGAAGTGCTGGAGTGGAGAATGAGCTGTTAGCGCGTCAGTCAGAGGGACGAGAGGCGACGCGGGGCTCAGCCAGATGAGTGCAGCGCAAACACGCCGCGAACTGTAGCCACTGTGGGGAGTAACAGATTACATGTACCGGAGTTATGTAATCAGAGTACAAATTATGAGTAACTGTATTCGGTTACAGTTACTGTTTCAGTGAGTGGTAATTGGATTACAGTTACTTTGTGGAAATAAATGGATTACACAGAGGTTTTCCTGTTTTCACATTTTGGGCTATTCCCCCCTTTTTTTTGTTTTGTTTTGTTTGGTAATTCCACTCATTGCCGGACTCTAAACCAGGTCTAAACTAGGACTAAACCAGGACCAAACCAGGTCTAAACCAGGACTAAACCAGGACTAAACCAGGTCTAAACCAGGACTAAACCAGGACTAAATCCAGGTCTAAACCAGGTCTAAACCAGGTCTAAACCAGGACTAAACCAGGTCTAAAACAGGATTTAACAGGACTAAATCATGCTGTGTGGATGTGTCTCCTCCTCTTCTATCAATAATATTTTTAATCTGGTTAAGGAAAGTCTGGGCTTTTTATTTTCTTTTAGGAGATAAAACATCTCATGTGAAGATTTCCTCATTTTTGCTTCTCTACAGCAAATCAAGTAATCCAAAGTATTCAGATTACGTTACTCACTTTAAGTAATTCAATGCGTTAAACGTTACAAACTACATTTTGGGGTATGTAATCTGTAATCTGTAGGGGATTACATTTTAAAAGTCACCTTCCCAACACTGACTGTAGCTAACAGTAACGCTTAAAGAAAAGACTGAATTTTAAGTCAATATAGAAATGCTAAATACTGACAAAATAGTTTCATACTGACAGTGTTGGGAAGATGACTTTTAAAATGTAATCCCCTACAGATTACAGATTACATATCCCAAAATGTAGTTTGTAACGTAATCCATTAAATTACTTAAAGTGAGTAATGTAATCTGAATACTTTGGATTACTTGATTTGCTGTAGAGAAGCAAAAATGAGGAAATCTTCACATGAGATGTTTTATCTGCTAAAAGAAAATAAAAAGCCCAGACTTTACTGAACCGTATTAAAAATATTATTGATAGAAGAATGGCATGGTCCTGTTAAATCCTGTTTGAGACCTGGTTTAATCCTGGTTTAGACCTAGTTTAGATCTGGGTTAGACCTGATTTAGACCTGGTTTTAGACCTGGTTTGGACCTGGTTTAGATTTGGTTTAGACCTGGTTTTAAACCTGGTTTAGACCTGGTTTTAGATCTGGTTTAGTCCTGGTTTAGTCCTAGTTTAGACCTAGTTTAGACCTAGTTTAGACCTGGTTTTAGACCTGGTTTAGACCTGGTTTTAAACCTGGTTTAGACCTGGTTTTAGATCTGGTTTAGTCCTGGTTTAGACCTAGTTTAGACCTGGTTTAGACCTGGTTTTAGACCTGGTTTAGACCTGGTTTTAGACCTGGTTTTAAACCTGGTTTAGACCTGGTTTTAGACCTGGTTTTAGACCTGGTTTTAGACCTGGTTTTGGTTTTAGACCTGGCAGTGTCTCGGACGCCAACCCAGTTTTTGAGGCATTGGTATTAGTCAATTAGTGTAAATGCACTAATTAGGTACTACTAATTACTGGACAAAATGCTTCTACACACAGTACATTACACTAGTATATATATATATATATATATATATATATATATATATATATATATATATATATATATATATGTGTGTGTAGAGCTACACCACTGTGTTGTTGTTGTTTTTTTTTTTTACTATTATGCACAGTTAAAAGTGCCATACCTGATCTTTACCGTCTCAACACCGTGAAAAACAGAATGTCTTCATTTGAAACCGTTGCATTGGTTCGCAGTTATTTCTCTTTTACCTTATGCATTTTGAGTTTATAAGCTCTTTTTTTTACTACAGTCCCTGACAAAAGTTTTGTAGAAACAAAAGCTTATAACCTGACTTTAAATTAATCGATTGGTTTTTAGAAATGTCTCATATGAAGCTAAAACCCTCCCAAATTATGCTCAATATGCTAAAATAAATTTGCTTCACTGAAGAAAGATTGATCATGTAATGAACACAGAAAGGTCAAATTTTGGCAAGACAAAAGTCCTGTCGCCTTGTCATATGATGCACCCAATCCTAGATTACAGCCTCACCGGTGATCAGTTACTGATCAATCAATTAGTGGGTGTGTATAAAAAGAACCCCAGCACACCAGACCTTCACATCAACTGCAACTTGACCTCTGACAACATGCCTAAGATCCACCCTGAGACCAAAGCCTTAATTATCAAGAGGCTGAAGACCAGATCCACTGCTGAGGTGGTGACACCTTCAATGTGTCTCAGCGTCAAGTACAAAGAATAAGAAAAAGATCTGAAATGACTGGAGATGTTTTTGACAAGCCCAGGTCCAGCAGACACCGCAAGACAACTGCTCAGGAGGACCGTTTGTTGATTAGAAAATCCAAGGCCCCTTTTCCACTGCAGCAGACTCCACCAGGCCTGGTCACCTCAAGTCCCTGTGTCAACCACAACAGTTTGTAGAATTGTCTTGAAATGGCCTCCATGGTCGAATCAGTGCACAGAAACCAGCACTAAACAAAAGGCAATTAAAAAACCGTGTGGCATTTGCCAAGGCCCACAGCCTGTTAAAAGGATGGACACTGGAAAAGTGGCAGAAGGTGGATTTCTCAGATGAATCCTCGGTTGAATTACATCACAGCCACCGCAAATATTGCAGGAGACCTACTGGAGCCACATGGATCCAAGATTCACCCAGAAAACAGTTAAGTTTGGTGGTGGAAAAGTCATGGTCTGTGGTTCCATCCAGTCTGGGGGTGTGCAAGACATTTGCAGGGTGGAAGGCAAATATCAATAGCCTAAAATATCAAGAAGTATTAGCTCCTCTTACATTCCCAACCATAAAAGGGGTCAAATTTTGCAGCAGGATGGTGCTCCATCACATACTTCTATCTCTACATCAAAGTTTCTCAAGGTGAAGAAGATGAAGGTGCTCCAGGACTGACCAGCCCAGTCACCAGACATGAACATCATTGAGCAGGTCTGGGGTAGAATGAAAGAGGAAACATGGAAGGCAAAACCAAAGAATCTTGATGAACTCTAAATTATATGTAAAATTTTCTGTAAGCGACACAACTTTTGTCTTGCCAAAATCTGACCTTTCTGTGTTCATTAAATGATCAATCTTTCTTCAGTGAAGCAAATTTATTTTAGTATATTGAGCATAATTTGGGAGGGTTTTAGCTTCATATGAGACATTTAAAACCAATCGATTCATTTAAAGTCAGGTTATAAGCTTTTGTTTCTACAAAATGGATAAGTGACAAGACTTTTCTCAGGGACTGTATTTTCAGAGACCAAACCATAGACTGTATATATAAATAGACATATCTAACCCGCTATCTGCTGTGTTTTAAATGGATGGTGAGCATGGGCACATTTTTGATTCCACTGCCTCTGGCTCCAAGTCATTTTGTATTGAAAAAATGCCGCTGCTCTCTCTGTCACTGCTCGTCATTTTGGTTGTAAAATGTTCGTATTCATGCATTCTACATTATCCTGCTGTTTTTATTTCACAATTTTGTCCATGAATCAAATTATGAGCAAAAACCAATAACAAATCAGGCACCTTCTTCCTAATGTTCGCAACAGGTTTGACTGACAATGTTGCTAAGCGCCCACTCCCTGCTAAACCGGCGGTGCGGGCGAGAAGGAGTGGTACGTTCAACAGCCTCACTCCTGATTGGCTCTTTGGTTGCCATGATACTCACAGTCGTAATTCCAAATATGGACTCTATAACTGCAGGCCTCCATGATCTTCATTTGTCTGGAGTCAAACGCTGTGGGTGACGTCACACTCGCTTTAGCCCTGTCCACACTAGTATGTATTTGAGTCATTTTCATTGTGGATGCAGTGTTCGTTCACACTAATCCAACTGAAAACGGCTCCAGAGACAGAACGATCTGGTGCCTCTAGCTTCCACGAATTCATCTGAGCACAGATCTGATCCAGCACTGTGTGGATGCCTGAAAACAATGATACACAGATGCGCTTATGTAGGTCTATGCGCCGCGAAGTAGCTAATTCATTGCCAAAACGCTAAGAAGCAAGAATATATGTCCATTCATATAAACGGCATATGATTGTACGCATAGACCGTATAATCTCTGAAAAGTTTAACATGAACCATCTCCAGTGCAATAAAAGAACAGAACAAACTCACCATCAGCAGAACACCCCTCTGACACAGAAAAAAACACATATAATCCACTGAGTCGTGTCCTTTAGGCCGACAGAAGCTGAACCACATCAGCGACACAATGCTCAGTTTATGTAAATGAGCCATGTGGTTTTAAGTTTCATTTCTGTAAAACATAAACAAATGTGCTCAAAACTGTGTGGATAGTGGAGGCTTGCAGACACAGAAACGAGTCAGTCCTCACTCTGAGCTGCCGTGCTCATCTTAAAATCTTAAAAGTAACAACTGAACCTTGTCGTCGGTCCACGAAAAAGACTCTCGCCATCTCCCTCGGCTCAAAATCAGCTGCTGCAACTTCATACTTCCTTGTTCCTTCTTGCTTGTGACGTCGGGACATCGTGACAACGTGACGCCTACCTATCACGTGACTACCGTTTCAGGCGGTTTTGTGTTTCTGGACAGGGAACGCTTTGATTACAAATACAGAAATGACATGTCTGGACGCAGATCGTTTCCGATACGGTGATATGGTGATATTCAGATTTGTTTCAGTGTAAACGGGATCAGAGTTCTTTATACAGTCTGTGGACCAGAGCAGAGAGTTGCTGTAACAGTAAAGTTGACAACAACTAGTATTCTAACATGCACCTCATGATTATTGGACAATAAAATGCTGTTTAATTAGACTTTATTTTGGCCTCAAGACCTGCTTCTACAATATAGTTGAAGTGGGGTGAGACACATTTTGCTCAAATTCATGGGGAAAACTCAGGTACAGATTCTTTAAAGTGACATGAGGAGTGCCACAGGTCTTGAGGCTAAATGAAGCTGGACCACTTTCTGTTCTTTTCAAGTCCCATCACTTTGTATTAGAAGTTAACCTCAATTCTTCCACCTGTCTAAAGCACTGCACATTTGGCAGGAAGTAGCCTTTTCTCCATGCGTCCCAGGACTCTCGAAAAGCACCCGAGCGACTAAAAATGTGAATGAGCGTGATCCGTCTCTGCAGTCACACGAGCAGCAGAGGAGGAAGTGTGGTGTGAGCTCCAGGCTGGAGGTCCGAGCGTGCGCTGAAAAATGAGCTCGAGGGTGAGCCAACAAAAACACGCAGAGAAATGTCTCATATGAGGACTGGAGACAGGCTCAGGTCCACACAGGATGGATGGGGACCTCCAAACCCTGTTCCACATTAGGAGGACTAGGGCTGGATGCATTATAAAAAAATAAAAAAAAAAGTGCATATTATTATTATCGAAGAACTGTTTGTGTGCTCTGTCCCATAAACCGTATTCCTTAAAGGTTGTATGGAGCATTTTTTTGTTTTGTTTCAAATTGTCATTGAAAGTTTAAAATACCATTACAAAGACGCAGCAGCCTTGTAATTATGATGACCAAAAAAAAAAAAAAAAGAATGAAAATCTATCAACTGTGGACATAGTGAGGCCAGATGTACATCAGCCAATGGATAACGAGGCTCCCTCTTTATCTATTGGCTGTTCGGTTGTCAGTCAAACTCCCTACGTTTCTAGTATGGAGCTTCGTCCATTTTGATTGGGCCAGACTTTACCAAAGAGTGTAGTGAGTCAAAATGGTCGATGCTCTGAGCGTCTGTTTTTGTAACAATTGAAAAAGTTGCTCTAAGTGCACTTATTTCTCAAATAAATTGCAAATTACGCATTTTGGTCTGCATAATTGCACATCTCTTGCTATGCTACTTTTGTTTTGTTTTGAGGCAATAAGAAGATTTTGAGTTTATTTACAGACTTGAATCCCTCAGTTGTCCAGGTAGAATCCAGGTCCAGGAGAAAATTCAGTTTGTTGACTGGACCAAAGTTAGTTTGGTTGATGATGTTTCGCAGTTCATCCAAGCTGCTTCTTCAGTTCTGAGCAGCTTCAGAAAAATTCAGTCGACAAACTGAATTTTCTCCTCGACTTACAGACTTGATATTTTGCACTTTTGTAATTAAGACCCTAAATTAAGCATTTTTTTTCCCCAAAAAAAGTTGTTTGCTGTGTGTTTGTATGAAAGAGTGTGAGTTTTATTTTGACTCTTTTTTTTTTTTTCATTAGTATTTCTGGTCCTATAGCTTTTTTTTTTTTTTTTTTTTTACAGCCATATGACACAACTACAGCAGGAGATTGTGAAATAACAGGTTGTACTGAAAAAAAAAAAGATGTATAACACTTTATCAGTGGTCAAAGTTTTAAACACAAAATTAAAAAAGAAATCCAGGCGAGGACAAATGTACTAAAATTAACAGTACAAAATGTATTAAAATTAACAGTACAAAATCATGGTGTCACTTTTTGAGCACACGATGTGTTTTGTTGTTGCATTTTTCACGACAGAAAAACAATCCTGGACAAATTACCAACAGTTTAAAACAAGAACAATCTGAAACCATTTTAAAACTCACACTTCCAAAACTATGACCAACATTATCTGTAATCTGCGTCCAATCTTCCGAATATCAGAAGTGTACTGGGGTCTGGCTCTCACGTCTCTCCTCTGGTGGAATGCTCTCCTCTCTCTGGGACTCTGGGACTGCGGCAGAGCTCGGTTGCCATGGCAGCGGGCCGTGTTGCCGAACGCGTCCACCTGGGAATTTGGACTCTCTTTCCCCCTTCCTTCCCTCCGTGCTTTTTTTTCTCCTTCTTCATATTCTTCCTATATTTCTCCCACCTCGGGCGGACCATCTCGGCGTCTCACCCCTCGGACCCCTGCGCCGCACATATGTAATGAGACACATCTGCCTGAGAAGTAGAAACGTGTCCCTGCCTGTCCCCCCCTCGTCCCCTCGTCCCCTCGTCTTCACACGTCCTCTGTAGTTGTCTCCGCTAACTCCCCAGTGACGTTTCAAATACACCGCGGCGCGATGTCTCCCCAGAGGCCTCGCCATCCACCGCATCCGCCCAGCTTTGAAAACCGCCGTGCTTCCAACTCGCGCCGTTTGATTTATTATGTTAAAACAGAGCAAAATGAAATGAGGAGATATGAGAATGTGTACGAGAATGCTGTGACGCGCTGATGGCCCTGTCCTCTCTCTTGTTTACCGCAGGTTTTTCTTGAAGTTCTTCCTCAAGTGTAACCAGAACTGTCTGAAGACGGCCGGCAACCCCAGGGACATGAGGCGCTTCCAGGTACGAGCGGAGGAAGAGGAGGAGGAGGAGGAGGGTGTGTGTGTGCGGAATGTAAAAGCACCAAACGTACACGCTCATTCACACGTATATATTCTATAGACTTCTCTTGAGAAACGCCCATGTGATCGTATACATCACATCAAATTACAGCTCACAAAATATTGAGACATATTCTCAGTGTTGGGAAGGTGACTTTTAAAATGTAATCCCCTACAGATTACAGATTACATCCCCCTAAATGTAGTTTGTAACGGAATCCATTAAATTACTTAAAGTGAGTAATGTAATCTGAATACTTTGGATTACTTGATTTGCTGTAGAGAAGCAAAGACCAGAACATTTTCACATAAGATGTTTTGTCTGCTAAAAGACAATAAAAAGCCCAAACTTTACTTAAACAAATTAAAAATATTATTGATAGAAGACAAGGAGACACGTCCACATCATGATTTAGTCCTGTTAAATCCTGTTTGAGACATAGTTTAGACCTGGTTTTAGTTTTGGTTTAGTCCTGGTTTAGTCCTAGTTTAGACCTGGTTTTAGACCTGGTTTAGACCAGGTTTAGACCAGGTTTAGACCTGGTTTTAGACCTGGTTTTAGACCTAGTTTAGACCTGGTTTTAGACCTGGTTTAGACCAGGTTTAGACCTGGTTTTAGACCTGGTTTTAGACCCGGTTTAGACCTGGTTTAGACCTGGTTTTAAACCTGGTTTAGACCCCCCCCAAAGGGATATAGCCAAAAATGTGAAAACAGGAAAATACCACCATATAACCCATTTATTTCAACAAAGTAACTGTAATCTAATTACCACTCACTGAAACAGTAACTGTAACTGAATACAGTTACTTATAATTTGTACTCTGATTACGTAACTCTGGTACATGTAATCTGTTACTCCCCAACACTGCATATCCTGTACGACTGAAATTGAACAATGGCAAAAATGCGAGTTCACATAAGTCAGATTCAAAATTCAAATCTTGATTGTGTTAAGAGGTTTACATTTTCTACAATTACAAGAGTATTCTTATTATTTCTGATGGACAGTATTTTTTTGTTCTTATTTCTCCATCCAAAACAGAAGGAAAGTGTAAGAAATGAGTCAAAAGTTCCTTTATTACACAAAATTGACTCCTTAAACCATGTTATAATGTTATTAAGCCTTTATTATTAGTGTGTCTACATCTCTTACATCTAGTTTTCAACTTAAGCTTCTTTTATTTTTAGTCCAGTAAACAATTCCTATGGAAGCCGAGAGGGGTCACAACAAACGCAAATGCCGCAACAAATACAAATGCGACAACACAACAAAAAGCCACAACAAACCAAAAACAGCCACAATGGAAGTGATTTTCCGACAGACCGATCAAGCGGCAAGTGAAGAAGAAGAACTACAACGTGAAATGAATAATGATAAAACAATAAATTACTGTTACTTACGTTTCCAACTTCTCCGTTCCTTTACTTTTCACGTTGTAGTTCTTCTTCTTCACTTGTCGCTTGATCATTCCGTCGGAAAATAGAGTCCCGCAGTCACTTCCGTTGTGGCTTTTTAATGTGTTGTGGCGTTTTAATGTGGTGTCGCTTTTTAATGTGTTGCAGCATTTGTGTTTGTGTTGTGGTGTTTGTATTTGTTGCGGCTTTTGTATTAAAATAGAGTCCCACGGTCATTTCCGTTGTGGCTTTTTTTGGTTTGTTGTGGCTTTTTGTTGTGTTGTCACATTTGTATTTGTTGCGGCATTTGCGTTTGTTGTGACCCTCCCGGCTTCCGTACATTCCACATCTGAAATGATTGTAGTCAAGGTGTGTGTAGTTTAAAACACAGTGAAGCGCTTCCTGTATTACTACATGACATCACAAGGTGGAACAGAGTGTTTCCAGTTTGAGAGAAGAACTCAGCCTAAATGTGCAGGGTTTGTGTGTTAAACATGTGACAACATGTTAAACACAACTCCAGGTTTGTGATGAGGAAATGACTTGAGAACATAGATCAGAAAATAGAGTAATATGGCTGTTTAAAACATAATATTATTATTTCAAGATATTTAAATTCCGTGAGTGTGTGTTTCTACAGTGGAGCCAACACACTCACTCAATAACCAGAAAACACACAGGACACAGTCTAATAACCCCAAAACTGCAGCCAAAAGGATCACAGGTTTGTTAAATAAGAGACTGTAAATCTATTTTAAAATGTTCACACTGCCAAAAAATCAATCTAGATAAGTTTAAATGACTTAAATTAGGAAATGTTGACTTTTGAGTAGATTCAACTTGATTAATGACATTTTAACATGTGTAAAGAGTGATGCATATTCTTATTTTAACTACAAAAAGTATTTTATTTTAACTAATGGAATTTAAGTCAAGGAAAATACTCAAATCAAGATGACTTTTTTCTACACAGCAGAAACTAGATGGTTAAAATTTCAGTGTAAAATCTTTCAGAGTTGTTTTTAACACAAAAAAGTTGTATTTTAACTAGGTGAAAGTTAAACGGGGTTTCAATTTCAGAGATGATATGGTTGAAGTGAATTCAACTTTCACTAGTGTTAATTCAACCTGCCTTAGTGTTAATTTGGCTCTTCCCACCACCACTTCAGACTCCCACGAGAGTAGACCAGTTTGAACTAGTTTTGTTCATAATTTCATCTTAAATTAACTCAAATAAAGTGTAAAAATAAAACACCTCTGTGTGTTGTTTAGCTAAATCAGGATAACTCTACAGAGTGTTATCTGTTTACTCTCAAAACATTCATATATAACTATAAATAACTCTTGATTTCAGGGTTAAACAGGAACTTTGGTCCAGTGTTACTTAATGAACATTTCCCAAAAATGTGAAATTAACTCTAGAACAGATTGGACTCATATACAGTCTGAGGAAATGTTCACTTTGATTCAGTCAGTTTTAACACTTCACTTTTCACTGTGTAACTTGTACTTTTTGTACTTTTTGCAGTGCAGAGTATTTTGAGATCCAAAGTTTCATATTTAGTGACAAATGATTCTCATAATTCCTTGTACTTGTTGCACCCGTCTCTCCTCTGAAAGTGTAAGAGTGAGTGTGAGGCGCTGACACCCCTCTCTGCAGTCTGGGGTCAGAGGTCACAGTGTAGAATCAATAAGCTCAGTGCGACGTGGAAAGACAAACGGGCCGAGCCGGGCCGGGCCGCTGGGAGCAGGAAGTGCAGAGGTGTTCAGGAAGTGGTCAGGAGCTGAGTGATTGGTTCCAGATGGAGAGGTCGAGCTCTGTGACCCAGGAAGTACTCACTGGGGACCGGCCGCCTCACTTCCTGTGCGTCTCTCAGCGCCGCTCTGTCCCCCGGCCGCCGCGCCTTTCTCCACTCCTCCGTCTGCTGCGAGAAAGTGATAAATACTCCAAGTCAGATACTTTTTCCTGTGTGGGCGAGTACTCGAACCTCCCGTTTGACTTTTGTCAGGATCATTTTGACTTGATACAATATGAGATAATATTAATAATAATTATTATAATAATGGGAAAATTACAGTGTTGGAACAGAAAAGTACAAGGACAACAGTAATATTCATTCTAAACAAATAAAATGTTTTTTTTTTCTTTTTTTCTGATAAGAACAGTAGAAATACCCCCCAAAATTTTTCTTTTCAGATATATAAAAAAATGTATAAATAAATAAATAAGTGATAATAAATAGATCATAGTAAATGTACATGCTGTATATCATTTTATTGATGTATTTTTTAATTTTTGTTTGAGCAAGGTACAATGCAAACAGAAGGACATGTTCATGTCTGGGACCATTTCTGGTGCTCAAAATGAGCAGGATAAAAAACTTATCGTGTCCTGCCCCAATTGTTTTACCTAAACATGTGATTGACACACACACACACACACACACACACACACACACACACACACACACACACACACACACACACACACACACACATACACACATACATACATATATAAATACATGCATAAACACATATATACATACATACATGCATAAACACATATATACATACATGCACAAATATTTTTACTTGTGGTTGATTATATATATATATTATATATATAATATTATATTGCTAAAAGTGAAAAACACAAATAACTAATAATACATTACAGAAACAGAATAGACAGAAATAAGACCATTAGTCAGTACAAAATGGTTGAAAATGTACAAAACTTAAATATCCTTCGTGAATTCTTAAAGTTATTCACTATCAGTCACATAGAGTCTGTTCTTGTAGTTGCTGGTGGACACAGAGGAGAAGAGGCTTTAGTCAGGACCATCTCCCCCCGTCTGTTTGCTTTAGCTTCTGCAGACCTGTGTGGGATAGAGGGGTTGGTGGTGGTGGTGATGGGGGGTTTGGGGTCCTCTCGCTGCGGGTGCGGGTCAGGAGGTGAGCGCAGGAGGACAGCTCAGCACCATTTATAACTGTTTTTCCTGGGCTCCGGTTCTCTCTCATGTTCCTCTCCTGCAGCTCATGTTCTCATGGTTCTCTCACTTGTCTCATTCAGGTCACTCACATTTACTATGGACTTTTGTGACTTTTTAGTTATGTTAGAATGTTGTTATCTCCCCAAAACTGACCTGGAGTTGTGTTGTGTTTGTTATTCATTCACACATGTTTGAGTAATCCTGCTGTCTACATCTCTAAAGCTCAAAATACTCTGTTCCACCTTGTGATGTCATGAAGTGGTAGTTTTCAAGTGAAAAACTCCAACATAGATCAGTAAAGTAGTTAAAATAACACTTTTTGTGTTAAAAACAACTCTGAAATATTTCACCCTGGCATTTTAACCCTTCAGTTTTTGTGTGTGGCCCTTTAACAGTTGGATAACAGCAGAAACATTTCTGGAGTCTCATAAATACACCGCCAGTGTGATTTAGGTCCATGCTCTTTCCATCGACCTATACTTTATATTTTTATTTGGCTCACTGAAATAGTACAATTGATGCTCGTTCCCATGGCGACGCATCTGTAACATATCGAGGACCACCGCCATAAAACCGTACATTCACTGTGACAGGCCAGACCCCGTGTGCGCCTCCTCCGTCCGCCCTCAGCACATGTGAGTGGGGACCACTCACCAGCGGGGCCCACAAAATCACATTAGGCCCTCCATAGATCACACAAGGTTTAGGGGCCAGTCTGAGGTCCATGTGCACTGCACTGTGGACAGGGACTGAACAGCTGCATGGTTCACAGGCCTGGAGAGGAGAGGGGAGGAGAGAAGGGGGAGGAGGGAGAGGAGGTTAGGAGGGGAGGAGAGGAGACGAGGGGAGGACTGGACACCTGCAGGACCCAGAGGAGCTCGGAGGCAGTGGAGTAGAGAAGGAAAGAGTTTGTGTCTCACTAGACACTATATAATATTTAATAGGCCACAGTACAGTATATGCTCTAGAGAGCTGCTGGAGGCTTGAACTGGAGACCCTGTGGTTAGAGGGTGAACGACATGTGTTTTGGGAGTGAGACTACTTCAAACTTCAAACTTTTATTTGGAAAAAGTTCTTTATTTTTTAACTTAAAATATGAATTTTTATGAGAATGATTCTTTTTGTCATGTTCTCTAAACTGTTTAATGTTTAATGGAAGTAGTAGCTCACCTCACACACTGATGGACACGTACTGACACTAGTGACCAGACTTTTGACTCCTTTTGGGATTCAAATCTTGTCGCTCCATTGATGTAAAAGAGTCGTTCAAAAGATTGGCTCTTTGACTGTTTCTTTACATGACAGAAGCCAGTGTGAGAAGTTATTTATCTACAAACTCCTCACAGAGACATGAGCCACACTCACACGTCTTTCAAATGGTCCAAACGGAGAGTTCACCCTTTGAAATGATGCAGAATCCAAATAAAACACACATACACTACAATAAGAATGTAAACATGTACAGTCAAAAGTCCCTAAATGTTTCCTAAACAACCAAATCAGAAATAAGCTGATCCTCACACGTGTCCCCTTGTCTCACACGTGTCCCCTTGTCTCACACGTGTCCCCTTGTCTCACACGTGTCCCCTGTCCTCACACGTGTCCCCTTGTCTCACACGTGTCCCCTTGTCTCACACGTGTCCCTTGTCTCACACGTGTCCCCTTGTCTCACACGTGTCCCCTGTCCTCACACGTGTCCCCTTGTCTCACACGTGTCCCCTTGTCTCACACATGTCCCCTGTCCTCACACGTGTCCCCTTGTCTCACACGTGTCCTCTTGTCTCACACGTGTCCCCTTGTCTCACACGTGTCCCCTTGTCTCACACATGTCCCCTGTTCTCACACATGGCTGCTGTCCCTCAGGTGGTCCTGTCCAGTACGGTCAGTGTAGATGGACATGTCCTCGCTGTGTCTGACAACATGTTTGTCCACAACAACTCCAAACATGGGCGCCGCGCGAGGAGACTGGAGCCGGGGGAGAGCGCCGAGAACCCCATCGAATACGGTGAGACGCTTCATCACATGTCATCATGTGTTCTTCTACTCACATGACTGAGGAAACTGTCTGTTTACTATGGTTAGACTCACCTCTCCTCAGATCTGATCTGTAACCTGGTGTGATAGTGTCACCTTTTGCTCCCACACCTCAATTCTCCATAAATAATATAAACAAACATGATACAAAACTGTACACGGCAACTGGACGAACCTGATGAGAAGTGCAGGAGTTTCATTAGAGGGACGCACGCTGAGTGTGTTGTGATGTGCTCTGAAGGGGGAGTGACTCGCAAGGAGCAAAAATGAAAGTAAAATGGTGATCTCCATGTGTTATGTGTTACACTTAAAATTAGTATATATAGTATCAAATACCTCCTCTTTAATGCCATACTGAACAACATTTCAGACAATGCAATAATATCTCCATGGAAATAAGCAGGTGCCAACTCCTGTACCTTCTCCTGAGGCCCCGTCCACACTAGTACATATTTGAGTGGTTTTCATTGTGAATGCAGTGTTCATTCGGCTCCAGAGACAGAACGATCTGGTGCCTCCAGCTCCTACGAATTCATCTGAGTCCAGATCTGATCCAGCACTGTGGGGACGCATGAAAACACCGATACACAGATACGCTGATGTAGTTCTATGTGCCGTGAAGTAGCTAACTCAGAGCCAAAACTCTAAGAAGCTAGATTATATATCCATTCATATAAACAGTCTATGTGTATGATCGTACGCATAGGCCGTATAATCTCTGAACTATTTCCAACGCAATAGAAGAACAGAACAAACTCACCATCAGCAGAACACCCCTCTGACACAGAAAAAACACTCATATTCCACTGAGTTGTGTCCTTTAGTCCGACAGAAGCTGATACACAATAGCGAGTTTTTTTGAGCGCTTAGTTTATGCAAATTAGCCATGTGGTTTTAAGTTTCATTACTGTAAAACGTAAACAAATGCGCTCAAACCTGTGTGGATAGTGAAGGCTTGCGGACACAGAAAGGAGTCAGTCGTCACTCTGAGCCGCCATGCTCGTCTTAAAATCCAGTGTTATGCTAAGTAACAACGGAACCTTATCGTTGGTCCACGAAAAACAGTTTTTACACTTCCCTCGGCTCAAAATCAGCTGCTGCAACTTCAGACTTCCTTGTTTTTACCGCAAACGTGACGTCGGGACATCGTGAAGACGTGACACCAGCCGATCACGTGACCAGCGTTTCAGGCAGTTTTGCGTTACTGTGTGGACAGGGAACACTTTGATTATGGACACAGAAACGACGTGTCTGGACGCAGATCATTTCCGATATGCTGATACAGTGATACATGAATTTGTTTCAGTGTAAAAGGGTCTAAGTTCCATAATGCACCTTTAACAAGCTGGAAAAATGAGAAAAGTATATGTTTGGGATGATAACGTTTAAAAACATATATATTAAAGAAAAACTAATCCTGAAAGTTCCAGAAAACGTCTGTCCATGCTCAGAGCTGATAAACACACTCACAGTGTCACAGCTCATTTGTGTTCTTCATAACGTCTCCTTCAGAACATCTCCAGAGCCGAGCTGGAATGGCTGACGCTGGTTAGTTAACGTCCAAATGCTAATCACCAGATCGATCACCGGAGCAGCTCCACTTAGGAGCACATCATCATTAAGAGCTCATCAAAGCTTTAAACACAGCTTTTATTTAAGAGGAACGGCTCCGCTCACAGCTGTCACACGAGAGAACACCACCACACACTGATCTGCTCTCAAATCACACAAATTCATCTTGATTTAAGGATTTTGAGTTGAGTATTCTGACCCGTTTGATTGGATTCACATAAATAATCTGACAAAGTAGCCTGTCTCTGCTTTTACAAATATTTGAGCCAGGTGCTTGACACTTTACACCAAAGAAAGAATGAAAAACATGTACATTTCATTCAATTTAATTATTGGTAGGACATAGCAGACAAAGTTTGAACTTAATAATATATCAGTTTTGACCATCCCTGTTTTGTCCCTGCAGCCACCCCGTGTATCAAAGCCATCAGTCCGAGCGAGGGCTGGACCACAGGGGGCGCTATGGTCATCGTCATCGGGGAGAACTTCTTTGACGGGCTCCAGGTGGTGTTCGGCAGCATGCTAGTGTGGAGTGAGGTATGTGACTGGATATTTACAAGGGTCCAATTTAGACTTTTCTGTAGATTTACTGTCTGGTGCAGATTTTTTTTCATTTCAAATAAAATTGTCCGTACTATACAATACAAAAAAGACGCAAAATTGTATGTGTCATATCTCAAAATACTACAAAACTCTGAACCAAATAATTAAATACAAGGAAAACTAGATGATCTGAGGAATAGTCAGTAGTGCAGTGTAATGTCTTGACTGTGTTTTGGTTCTGCTCTTGTAGCTGATCACCCCACACGCCATCCGGGTGCAGACTCCTCCTCGGCACATCCCCGGGGTCGTGGAGGTCACTCTGTCCTACAAGTCCAAACAGTTCTGCAAAGGGGCCCCGGGACGCTTCATCTACACAGGTGAGAGGGACCCCGACATCACACTACAGCGCTCCTAGAAACAATCTCTGTCATGTGGGACTTTGGGGCATCTTAGTTTTGCAATGCATGTTTTAAATGTCCATATGCCACTTTATTCTGATCTATATTGTAACGTTTCCTCATCACAAACGCACCTGGGGTTATGTTTTGTTTCATTCACACATTTTAACACACACTGCACATTTAGCATGAGTTCTTCTCTCAATCGAAAAACAATCTGTACACCTTCACTAGAATCATTTGGATCATTTCAGCCCCAGAATTGTCTATCTCTACAGAACTAAAGGTAAAGAGCTGTTCACTTGAAAACTATAACATCATGACATCACAAGGTGGAACAGAGCATTTTGAGGTTTGGAGATGTAGACAGACTAATAATAAAGAGTTACTCAAACATGTGTAAATGAAACAAAACACAACTCCAGGTCTGTTTTTGATGAGGGAACAACATTATGACTTAAAGCTCACAAGAGTCAGTTTGTGAAATATAGACTTTAAAAGATGTGGAAAAGTGTTGTTTTTTTTGTACAAAAATGCTGTGCAAGTGAAACAACATTTCTGTAGTTTGAAAGCACAATGTGACATGGATAAGAGTCAGTTTAGTGTTCTAGGCTATTTTAAAACTCTAACCTGCCGCATGTAGTAAATATGTTTGATTATGTTTCAGCTCTGAATGAGCCCACTATAGACTACGGCTTCCAGCGTCTGCAGAAGGTCATCCCACGACATCCAGGAGACCCAGAGAAGCTCGCCAAGGTGAGAGTATCCGGGCACATGTGAGAGGGACACGGGGGCAGGGGGCAGTGTGTAACTGTTCTTTATGATTCTCAGACTTACACTTAATTTGAACAAACTGTGGTTCTGTGGAACTCAAATATGGAAACATCAGTAAAGGCGGATCCAGTGAATGACCATCAAATAACTCACAAAAACTAAAACACATACTGACTGAATGTTTTTCCTCTGCAGGAAATTCTGCTGAAGAGAGCGGCTGATCTGGTGGAGGCTCTGTACGGAAACCCTCACAGTAATCAGGTACTTTACTCACAGACTCTTCATCTGTAATCAACTCATAAGAATGTGTCACATTTGTATTGTGCTTCAAACTTTTGAATGCATTCTATATTCATGAATGATTCACTCGTCACACTGGTTTAAAGGCACTGTACTGTTCAGCCTCAAAACACAAAAGCAGTGCCTCTTCCTCACTTTCAGATTAAACCTTTTCTAAAGAAGTTCTCTGTCAGATTTTACAATATTGGTCCAATACTAATATTGATGAGTTTTGTATTAAAATACAGTGAAACTCCTTTGTTGTAGAAATATGACCTTAGCATCACTGTCTTTGCTCCACCCCTGCATGATGAAAATAAACATGCAGAATGTGCAGATAAACTAGAATGTATTTTAAAAATGTATTAAAATGTTACAAAAAACAAGAATTGATACTTTTTGATATGTCACTGTTGATATATCAATATTTCATTTCAATCCGCCCATCATGAGGTTTTGCCATCATTGTAACAACAACTAGCATGCTAACAGTGCACATGTTTCATAAAACCATAGTATTTTCCTGGGCTCTGTGGTTTGTGCAGTAGCAGTTGTGTAGTCTGACTCTGTCTTCTCTCTCAGGACATGTTGTTGAAGCGGGCGGCGGACATCGCAGAGGCCCTCTACAGTGTCCCTCGGCCCCACAGCCAGCTCCAGGCCCTGCCCAGCTCCCCGGCCCACGGCAGCGTCATGGGCCTGGGCTCCTACCCCTCACAGCTGGGGGTCATCGGAGAACCCGTCCAGAGCAGCCAAGGTGCTCCTCACACTCAGCGCACACAGGGAGGGCCAGGGGGTCAAGGACTGAACCAGGACTAAACCAGGACTAAACCAGGACTATGTCAGGAGTCAGGACTGAACCAGGACTAAATCTGGACTAAACAATGACCCAAACTAAACCTGATTTAAACCTGACCCTGACCCGGCTCCCTCCTCTCTCTCTCCTCCACAGGGTACATCCGTAACTCCAGCAGCCTGTCTCCTCGGGGGTACCCCTCGGCCTCCACTCCTCAGCAGGGTGGCTACGGCAGCAGCGGGGGCATGACCGGAGGGTACGGGACCGTCCCTATGACCAGCCTGGGAGTGCCAGGCTCGCCCGGGTTCAACAGCGCTTCCCCGACCGGATCACCGTACAGTAAGTCTACCACTCACATCATACAGAGCAGGAGGACAGTTCTGTTCTACAGGGCCACATGAGAAACTGAAAATACTGTGGAGGCCAAAATGTTTAATTCAATTCTGCAGAATATTAATAATAAAGAAATATTAATACTAATATTAGTATTTCTTTATAAAAGCATAAATATCATTGTTTTAATGAGCTGCTCAGACTGGGAAGAGTTTAGGTTTGACTAAGCAATGAAAAAGTGAGACTGCCCAACAAAAAAATGTCATTAAAAAAACACCTGTAAAATAAAAGCAATACAGCTTTAGTCCATGCATGAAGTCAAATTATAAAATATGTTTATTTTGTTTCCAAATGAGTTTAAATGGGCCGGTCAGAGTCGACCAAAGGACTGTATGTGACCCGGAGCTGCACAATGCCCAGGTCTGATAAAGTACCTATAAGAGGGGCATCATTTATTATTATGTCAAATAAAACTGATTTATGCAAATACATGAAAAGTAAATGTTTTTTAAAATATTAATATTTGATCATTTTGGAGCATTAGTAAGGGGTAGCAAATCATTTACAATTGTTACGTTAAGACTTTTCCTCTTCATGGACAAAACAGGCTCAACAAATTGAACAAAATGTGCTATACATCTCTTCTGGAAGTAAACTGTTAGATATATTTTCAGTAGTATTTAGTAGGGGTGGGATTTGATAAAAAAAAAAATAATAAAAATGAATTAAAGGTTTTGTAATTAATTCATCTCAGTTAATTACATAACAATATTTGCCTTACTCATTTACTCATTTTCTTCGTGAAGCTTGTCATGTGTTGGAGTTTGGGCTCACACCTCTTGTTTGTACTCAGACCAGAACTGCTCCAGTTTCTGTTCTGTCACATGTTTTTCATTTAAAGGGTCTTTTAGGGTTGAGGTGCGTCTGTGATATGAAACTCTTTTCTGCGCAGTTTGCAATAAACAACAAATTTTCATTAGTTTTTTTGAATAGAAATGTCCCGTCCAGCAGACCCAGAGGCTTTCATGCTGCTGCACTGTTGTTGTAGTGGGAACAGTGTGCGTCAGTATAATTGTCGTACCACGACATGGAGCACTGACAAATGTTCTGTGTTGTTTGGCATGTTTGGTTTACTGCGATAAAATGTGTCAGTATTTTGAATGCATTATTTTCTTAGTAATTAATTAACTGTAAATAATTCATTAATGTCCCACTCCCAGTGTTTAGTAATTAGCCTAAAATGAACAGAGCAGAGATGATAAGATGAACACTCACTGTGTCTGGAGTGGACTCTCCTCTGAAACCTCCAGTGTGAACAGTGAGAGGTAAACGTCGTGTAGGACCACAGGTGGGTGGGCACTTAGAGCATCTGTCCCTCATGAACGGTAAAAGCTGTAACCCAAAACCTGCGACCCAGAGACTGCAGGCCGTTTGGGGTCACTCCTCTAACCGTGTGTGTGTGTGTGTGTGTGTAGCCCTCCTCTAACCATGTGTGTTTTCCACAGTCATGCCCTCCAGCCCCACGGTCCCGGGCAGCTCGTCCTCCTCCTCCCTTCTGCCCTTCTCCTCGTTCCCGTCCGCCGCCAAACAGAAGAGCGCCTTTGCCCCGGTGCTGCGACCTCAGGGCTCCCCGTCCCCGGCCTGCCCCGCCTCGTCCGCCAACAGCTTCCGAGGCAGCCACCCCAGCCACTATCTCACCCCGCTGTCCGAACTCACCAATGCAGTCTAGGCCTTCCCTCCTCCACGCCGCCGACAGCGGGACGCGGGATGTCCCTCGGGCGGCGCTGTAGAGTCTTAGATGTTGTGTATGTTTTTGTCTCCGGGCCCGGTCGCTCCCCCCATGTAAACAGAGCTGCTTCACTCGGGACCCGCCGCTTCACTTGGCTTCGGTTTGGACGCTGAAAATGCGAGAAGGAAGAGGACGGCGGATGGGTCGCGAAACGTTCCTCCCCACGACCAAACGACTCTCGAAGCGCCAAACAGAAGCGCAGGAAGCCATTTTGTTTTTCAGCGGAAGAACGGAGACGAGAATGTGGCTAATGCTAACAGCTAAAAGCACAGGAATGGACCGACTTACTGTGTTCTAAGAAACGACACACCGTTTAACCTCACACTGCTAACGGCTAACAGACTGGACCAGACTACTGTGCTGTCCGCCGCTCTGGACAAACAGGGATACATTTTACCTTCTGTCTGTGGATTATTTTTGTTCTGGCGGTTCCAGGACGATGTTTCCGCCGCACCGTCAGCGCAGAAATGGACTTTACGCTAAGAGCAGCGGCGGTGTTAGCATGCGTGTAGACTGAGCTAGCCAGACGTGAACTTTTGTAGTAGACTTTTTGAAAACATTCCAGAAATATAGACTTTTTATTCTTTTTGTTCAGCTCTTTAAGGTTTTACAAGGGAAACTCTGTCTCGAGGGTTAAATGAATTCATATATTGATTTATTTAAGAAGCAATTTAACTTATTATTATTATTATTGTTATTATTATTATTATTATAGTTAGTTTAGGTGATAATATAAACATTTTTATTATTTTTGCAGTGACTGAAATGAAGGAGTCTCAACAAGGCCTTTATAATTTAAGTTTTTTATTTGTTGAAATGCATTGTACTTAAAAGGCCCATATTATTCTCATCTCTATTATCATGTTGTTTCCTTGTCAAAAACACACCTGGACTTCTCCTGTCGAACACAAAACTCTCTGTTCCACCTTGTGATGTCATGTACACTAGGGATGGGCATTCGATGAAATTTTCTTAATCGATCATCGAGAGAATTAACGATCGATTATCGATTAATCAGTAACATTTTTATATTCAAATGATCATCATTATTATTACTATCTGCACTACTAATCTGCATAAATAAATTCAACTTTACGACATATAAACCGTAACCACTCTAGATCAGGAGTGCTCAATAAGTCGATCGCGATCTACCAGTCGATCGCCAAGGTCGTGTGGGTAGATCGCCGTGTCTCGTCTCGGACTCGATCGCGTTTGGAGTCAGTCTTGTCTTTCACTCGAGGTCTGACACTCAACAAGTGTGATCATATTTCATTGCGGCCGCTGCTGTTGGTAATAAACTTGTTGCGGGTGCAGGAGTGTGTGGGGCGTCTCAGTGCAGCCTGTGCGCTCATTTGAAACCCGCAGAGACTCTACGGCACATCACAAACACACACGCTCCCTATGCACGGCTCGTCTGCAACAGCGTGTGCCCTCGTGTACCAGCGTGCATCACAGGGCAGGTTCAACTTCCTAAACATCCTACCTGTCCATCTGCCTCACGTCAGCACGCCGCCCCTCGCCTTTTCACGCTCTCACTCTTCCTTCCTGCGTACAGCGAACACAAGCCCCTGCCACAGTGCGGCTGATTAGAAGAGCAAGACCAAATGTGAAGCAAAAACCAGTCTAAATTTGTGTTCCAGTGTTGGCACAAAGCAGGTCTACAGCATAGAGCGGATCTACAGAACAGACCTATTGCCACATTTGGCTGAAGTTTGTCTAACAAAAGTGCACAAATGCATCTGTGTTTGTCACGATGTGTGTTTGGTTTGGTAAACGTGCAGAGGCTGGTAAATATCACTGCAAAACCAGAAAAGAATGAAACTCCAGTTTGGAACTTTAAAAAACAGGTTTAAAAATCTTCCTTCACTTTTTTCACAGTTTTGTGTAAAGTGCCAGAGGAAGTTCTCTTAAAGAAGAGGTTCTCAAACTGTGGGTGAGGCTCCAAAAAAGGGCCACAGAGTGTTTCAGTGCAGTTTGTTTGGCTTTGTATTAGGTCGATCATTTTGACTTGGTCATTTTGTAAGTAGCTCACATGCTGAAAAAGTGTGAGCACCACTGATCTAGAGCCACATCAGCCCGTTTGACATTAGAATGTGTTTAATGCAGCTTTGTGCAAGTCTCACAGAAACAAAACTTAAAACCACATAGGTCATTTACATAAACTAAGCGAAGAAAAAACTGTTCTTGTGTCGCGGATGCGGTTCAACTTCTGTCAGATTAAAAGACATGACTCGGTGGAATACAGGTTAGTGTGACCATATTTGCGTTTGTCAAAACCAGGACACCGTAAAGGGGGTGGGAGGTGGGGCCTCGTCATCGACATTGAATGACTCTCACTTGGTAAAACTTTTTCATGTTTTTCGGTGTCCTGGTGCTTTGAGGTCCCTGGCACCACCACTGGACACCGAAACATATGTGCTGCTTTGTACACTGTGCACATGGACTCACACTTGTCTCATCCGGGACGGAAAGTGTGGAATTTCTTGTCCAAGTCATTGTTAAATGCACATTTGCGCTTCGGCATGTTGCAGACTGACCGACTGTCTGTGTCTCGCTCCTTCTGAGTGCAGAGAGCTATGAGAGACGCTCAGTTTAATGGCCCAGTGAAAGGAAATGAAAACCTTAACATTTACATCACTTCAAAAAGCCTGGACGGCCAGGACAGGACTTAAAGAGCCTCTACCCCACTGTGATTTGTTCTTGTTCATACATTGAATATTTATTAAATGATACAAGACGTTATGTGTGGAAGACAAAACTGAAGGACTGGATGATGTTACTTATTGTAGATATTAAAACGTAATTCATTTGATGAGAAAGATGCAGAGACAGACAATTTGACCTAATCAGAGAGATTAGAGACTGGGAACTATGTGGACACAGCAGCCACTGACTAACCCACATTATGTCCTGGCCGTCCCGGACGGCCAGGACATAATGTGGAAAATGGATGTTTGGTCATAATACGTTATGCACAGCAACCTACATTCAGTTTATCGATTAAAAATGAACGACGAAATTCTTAGTGATCAATTATCGACTATTCGACTAATCATGCCCATCCCTAATGTATACAAACAGGAAGTGGGTCCATGTTTGTTCTTTTGAATTTCAATCAAGAACAAAAGAAAGTTTGTTATTACATTTTTCCATTTTAGTGTCAAACAAAAAAAAACAGATTTCAACCTCTGTTTCCAATATTTAATTCAAAGTTTTTTTTTCAAATAACACCTCGGTGCCAATGTTAATTTTGATATTTTATTCTCTCTGGTTTATTTGGCCTTGAAGTTCTGCTGCTAGAAGGAGTCACCTGAAAAACCATTGCAGTTTTGTGGACAAACATGTTGTCTTCTTTTATAGAGACTCATTTACTTTTGTGTCTTAGAAAGTAAATGTTGAACTCCAGGACGAGAAACAGGAAACTGATAAACTCTGAACCCTTTGTTCAGTTGACTCTGAACTCACATGTGACGCTGAGCAGAAGAACTTCTAGAGCAAATTATCCAGAGAGAATAAAATATCAGAATTACAATAGGCACAGAGATTTTGATTTGGGTTATTTGAAATAAACTTTAAATTAAATCTTGGAAATAGAGGTCGAAATCTGTTTATTTGTTTGACAGTGAAACAGAAAAAAATGAAATAAACAGTTTTCACATTTGATTTTTTTTTTGTTCTTAATTGAAATTCAAAAGAACAAATCGTACATGGACCAAAGTGCTCCACGTTT
The DNA here is from genome assembly GCF_026225935.1 of Boleophthalmus pectinirostris. Taxonomy (NCBI): domain Eukaryota; kingdom Metazoa; phylum Chordata; class Actinopteri; order Gobiiformes; family Gobiidae; genus Boleophthalmus; species Boleophthalmus pectinirostris. The sequence continues at coordinate 1,857,327 of NW_026571353.1, read as the reverse complement.
TTGTTAAACTCCACACTCCTTCACTAGAATCATTTGGATAATTTCAGCTCGGGAATTTCAGTTTTTTACTAAACAAAAGGTAAAAGTCGGAGTGAGTGTGTGAATGAGTGAGCAGTTTCTTCACGTAAAGCGCTTTGAGGGCCTTGAAGGTGGAAAAGCGTTGCATAAAAATGTGACCATTTACCAAAACTCCTGCTTCATGACATCACAAGGTGGAACAGAGCATTCAGAGCAGAGTTACTCAAACATGTGTGAATGAAACAAAACACAACTTTGGGCGTGTTTTTGAGGAGGGAACAGCATTCTAACCTGACTTAATGCTCACACAGATCCATTTTGTGTAATATAGGACCTTTAAACCACACATTGTCTTAGCTTTATGTGTCTCCTCCAGCGCTGGTCCATCATCTCTGCAGTACAGTCAAAGCAAAGAGAGGGCGGAGCTTATTAGAGGAGCGTTTAACCATGTCACGCCGGTCTCGCTCACTGGCTTCTGTCAACACAACACACACACATCACACACACACACACACAGACACAACACATGGGTGACAGCTCCGACACAACCCACAGACATTTCTTTTGTCTTATGAGCAGATAGAACATGGGCAGTTTCACGCTGTTGAATTTAAAAGGGTTTCTAATTTCAAATTCTCTAAAAGTTTGATATTATCTTTACATCTTTATCACACAGTCTGCAATGTGTCATCATCAAATTCTACATCTGAAATCCAATTTGAAATTCTTATTAAAGCGGGGGTATTATGAAAAAAAAAAGAAAGTATGTTTTAGCTTTCTCCTACGTTATAACGTCGTTCCCTCATCACAAACACACCTGAAGAGCTTTTAGAGTCATCCATGCATGTTTGAGTCATCTAGCGATCTCTCCCGGGCCCTATTCAAACCCTCCTTATAGTTCTGTTCAAGGCTCCGCCCACAAGTCTTCATCACCCACGCTCCCACGCGACAATTCTCCATAAATATACGAAAACGTGATACAAAACTGTGCACAGCAAAATTACAAATTGGATGTGACGTGCGGGAGTTTCATTGCTCTGAAGGGGGGTGTCTTAGCACAGAGAGGGGAGTCTCAGGAAACTTGTAAAACATGTTAATATGCGGTTTGGGGCAAATATAACATTTTTAAACCAATAAAAGGAAACACGGTGACCTAAATATGTGATGTGTTACAGTTAAACCCCGTAGAAGTAAATACCTCCTCTTTAAGATCATTAAATATAAGCGACGAGTGACGTGAACGTACTTAAAGGGCATCTACCTGACTGTGATTTGTTCTTGTTCGTACATTGAATAATTATTAAATGATACAAGAAGTTATGTGTGGAAAACAAAACTGAAGGATTGAATGATGTTACTTATTGTAGATATTAAAAAGTAATTAAAGCAGAGACAGACAATTTGACCTAATCAAAAATATTAGAGATTGGGAACTATGTGGACACGGCCGCCACCGATGAACCCAGACAAAGAAGTGGATCTAAGTGGGCGGGGCTAACATTCTCAAACATGTTCCTGACTCATGGTGCAAAATCAGCTACAGTTCCTTTAATAATGACGTTTCGAAATGCAGTTTTTGGTCTGAGTTTTGTTTACTCAACATCTTTTCTGTCAGCATATCATTTTCCCAGCATTGTGTTTTGTTCTCCTGCAGCTCACTGTCTGTTTGTGGATCCAGTGGCTGTGCAGAATCAGGGTCAACGTCTCTTTTAGCAATTACTTTCACCATCGAAAAAGTACACATGATATATGAATATAAAGCGCTGTCCTGTACTCCCACTGTGCTGAGTGGACCCCGGTGACTTTGCAGATTCTGATGAATGAAAACGGAGAGAGAGATGTTGTTGTTGTTGTTATACTTTGTTTAATTTTATTTATTTAAGAACATTAGCAATTTGAATATTATGTTTGAAAGCCATTTCTAAAGCAGTACATAATGGTGCAAATGTGATTTGTATATCTCAAGTTGTAATTATATTTTGTGCTCTGAATAAAAACAAAGCAAAAGTGTTTGGACTGTTCTGGGGTGAGTTCTTCAGTAGAATTAAGGCTTCTACAGTTTCACTTAGAAAAACACCATGGAACTTTTCTGGTCCAGTTATCTCCATGGCAATTTCTGTGCCTAGAATGTTACACAGTATGGCATTAAACTCATCTGTAACCATGGAAACAAGCATTGCCTTGTTGAATATTGATTGGATTTGATGATCTTAGGCCCAGTCTTGTGATGACTGACAGCTAGATAAGCCAATCAGAGACACATGGTACCGTATGTCCATATCAAAGCACGGAGATCACACCTGAAAAAGAAAATGAACACAGGTCCAGAGAAACACTGCAAATGAAATGACTGACAGAAACCAAGCACTGAAGTGTGTTCATCTGTTTCTGAATCAAGCAAACCTGACGTTCAGTCTGAGTTTGGACTGAGACAGTCTCTATGTTTTCATGTGGGCCCGGTCAAGCAGAAGTAAACAACAAGGCCAAAAATTCAAGTTAATGCATCTGATATAAAAATGTATTGAACAGATACATATGTACTCTAGTTTATGAAACTGTTGACCTTTTTTCTGTACCATTTTTGGTTCTAAAGTTCCATATGTTTTAAACAGACCATGTATGAAACATGGAACAAAAATTATTTCCCAAATTTCAAAGACCTGCAAATCATGTCAATAAATGGATGTATTTCATCATATCTTGTGTTATTCCAGCTTTGAACTGTTGATGAAGGTACAGGATAAAAAAAATATATATATATATTTAAAATGATAAAAAATTTGCTTGGAAGGACTGACATATTTTATAGAATTAGTTTCCTTTCATTTTGAAGTAATATTAAAGTATTCAGAAGAAAAAAACTGACAAATGATACAAAAACCTTCTACTTTTTTGTACAATTTTCCCTCCGTTACTTTTCCCTCCGTTACCATGACCTTTCTTAATAAAAAAATCTCATGAGTCAAAAAGTAAGAGGTTTTTCAACCTAATCTTGTACCATATGGTAGAAAACTATATGAAGCAAATATTCAAACCAGTTTGTTAAGGATATGGAAGTGAGAACCAAGAGTTATCACTGTTTGGATTTATTGCCCAAAAAGTGCTGCATATTTCATTCCCTCTGTTACCGACATGAGTTTTAAAATTTTTTGTTAAGAACTTGAAAGAATATCACAGGTTGAACTTGACCCTGTTGGAGTGTAACTCTTTCCTACATTCTGATACTTTACTTATTTCAATAGTTCCTCTAGTTTCTGAATAAGAGACATTTGAATGTCAAAAACATCTGCCCGTTTCCCTGTTACCACTTGACCAGACCCATGTGCACCAGAAACACTGGCCTAGTCCAGTTTATACTGTTAATCTAAATCCAGCAACTATGGTTGAGATGTTTGAACAGAATCTCAAAGATCCCAGTGACACATCTAGAGAAGCCGATACTCGGATACTCGCTGCATGTAGCATTTACAGTACACTCACTTTAGAAGAGGCATTCAACTGTACAAGGTAAGAACCATCCAGGAGAATATTAGACATGTGTTTGGATCTGGACTCACCCATTTCACATCAGCAGCAATGACAAACTACAGCCTCTCTGAGCACATGCTTTGTTTTGGTTCTCTGTGCTACAGTAAAGTGAAAGTGAAACCTACCAGAGCTTCAGTGTGTTTACAGTACTTGTGCTGTGGAGAGAAAAGAACTCGTGAGTTAAGTGTAGCATGTCTGAAAATCAAAGACTCAGTGCAGATAAGATCACTTATCTATGTCTGCACAAGTGTATTTATATGATTTTATGATTTTTGCCCTGCTGTACAGGGACTGTGTCAGACAAAAATGATTTGGATGAGGAGGTGGAGACCAGAAGAAAATACAGAGAGAACAGGTTGACTGCAGGGCCACTATCTGGTCCAGCACACTGTCGGCCACCTGCCATTATTTTCTGAAAACAAATAATTCAAAATGACTCACTAAATGTCGTCATAATTATTTAATGGACTCAACTCAAAGTACTTTTTACTGTAGTACATTCTCTGGTGTACGACACTCTGATGGTGACAGCTCTGTGGTCGCAGCTGTCCTGGGGCAGACTGCCATTGTGCGCCCACCAGCTCTCACACAAACCTGCTGTCAGGTTCTCCACACACTTGACAGTTAAAGGTTTGGACATACAGTACCTCATTTTTGTTTTTCCTTTATTTTTATGACTTTGGCATTTCTTTGGCACAACTGTGAAGTGAAAACCATTTCAGGAGAAGCTCATGGGAGAAGGGCAAGGGTTTGCAATGAAAACAAAGGGTGGACACTTTCAGGAATTTCCAAAAATCTTTAGTTATTTGAGCTTTTTTATTTTTGCTACATGAATCTATACATCTTGCATCATATATGTTACACCTTCATGTATCTAAAATGTCCAAAGTGTTAAACATAAAGACAAAAGCTGTGAATGAGGAGGTGTGTCCAAACTTTTGACTGCTACTGTATCTTGATGACTAATTAGGCATCTCCGTTAGCTTAACTATAGTAAACCGGTGTCATCATATAGCGCTCTCTCTCGTCTGTTCTTGACGTGTGCTGCCGCTGCTTTGTTCTCAGCTGCCACACTCGTGCACAGATCTGATGAGGCGCACCGTCTTAATTGTTTAAAACTGAATGGAGCATGTCAGAGAAAAACAACATGGCCGCCCCTCTCTCTGCCTTCAGTAGCGGGCCCCTGGGGACCACCTCTCCTCCTCCAGCTCCTCTCTCTCCCCCTCTCCCCCTCTCTCTCCCTTGTGTTGGTGTGCCTCGTGCTCCCGCCTCGTGTGGGGTGCTCTCCTCAGATGCCCTGCCTGTGTTGGGGTAATTAGTGGTGGTGGAGAAGGCCCCTTAACCAGGCGCTCTGTTTGGACGAGCTAATGAATGTAGCCACAGAGAGGCCCCTGTGTGTCTCTGTATGTCACTGTGCATCTCTGTGTGTCTTTGTCTCTGTGTGCCTCTCTGTGTCTCTGTGTGTCTCTGTGTGTCTCTGTGTGTCTCTCTGTGTGTCTCTGTGTGTCTCTCTGTGTGTCTCTGTGTGTCCTGTATGTCCTGTGTCTCTGTGTGTCTCTGTGCATCTCTGTGTCTCTCTGTGTGTCTCTGTGTGTGTCTCTGTGTGTCTCTGTGTGTCTCTGTGTGTGTCTCTGTGTGTCTCTCTGTGTGTCTCTGTGTGTCTCTCTGTGTGTCTCTGTGTGTCTCTGTGTGTCTCTGTGTGTCTCTGTGTGTGTCTCTGTGTGTCCTGTATGTCCTGTGCCTCTGTGTGTCTCTGTGCGTCTCTGTGTCTCTGTGTGTCTTTCTGTGTCTCTGTGCGTCTGTGCATCTCTCTTTGTCTCTGTGTGTCTGTGTGTCTCTGTGTGTCTCAGTCTCTCTGTGTATGTCTGTGCGTCTCTCTGTGTCTCTGTGCGTCTCTGTCTCTGTGCGTCTCTGTGTCTTTGTGTGTTTCTGTTCTCTGTATGTCTCTGTGCATCTCTGTGTCTCTGTGTCTCTATGTCTCTGTGCGTCTGTGTGTCTCTCTCTGTGTCTCTGTGCGTCTGTGTGTCTCTCTCTGTCTCTGTGCGTCTCTATGTGTCTCTGTGTGTCTGTGCGTCTCTGTGTCTCTATGTGTCTCTGTGCGTCTCTGTGCGTCTGTGTGTCTCTCTCTGTCTCTGTGCATCTCTCTTTGTCTCTGTGTGTCTCTGTGTGTGTCTGTGTCTCTGTGTCTCTGTGTGTGTCTGTGTGTCTCAGTCTCTCTGTGTCTTTGTGGGTATGTATGTCACATCCTGAATACATGTAACAGTGCAGTTCTATTTACATGAGGTTCAGTCTAGGAGACACATTCAACCACAAGAATACAGAGAATGGGGGAAGAAACACACAGCGGAATATTAGACGTGTTCATTTTAGTTCAGCAGCCATGACAAACTCCGGCCTCTCCACCAATAACAGGTTAGTTTTGGTCCACCATGTTAAAGTGAAAGTGAAACTTGGAGACTTGGAGAGCAGATTCCTTGTGAGTAACAGTCATGTCTGAAAATCAAATGCTCAACTGAGATGTGACTTACCTATTTTTGCCAAAAGACTGGTATGTATGATAGTGCTTTTTATTGGTAATTATGGCTTTATGTCAGGGGTCTCAAACTCAAATGACCTGGGGGCCACATTAGATAAAGTCTGAGTGAGGCTGGGCCACATTGAGTACTCGATAAATAGCGGTTGCACGAAAAAAAAACAAAAAAAACGCCGTATGTGCACGTGTACTCGTATTAACAGATCCACTTAGACTCGTTGCTTCACAAGTGCTGTATGTTGAGTTTTGGGATGTAAACTGTGTTAATAATTTGTTGTTGTGAATCTGCATGGGCACCGATTGCAGCATCATCTGTCAGTGTGACCCGCGGTCGGGGGGTGGGACTGTGTGTACATCTACCGCGGGCCGCACTGACATTATTCTTTGGAATTAAGTAGAGGGCCGCAAAAATCCTTCCGAGGGCTGCAGTTGGTCCCTGGGCCGCGAGGCTGAGACCCCTGATTTATGTGATAAATGCTACATGACCACATGCTCCTGAACGCTGCCTAGCCTCTGTGTTTGTGACCTGCTGTAGATGGGACTCAGGTTTTGGGACACAGACCATTTTAATTTGGTTGTTTTGGCGCACTCTGCTCTCTGTGCATGTGAACACATGCACAGAGAGCAGATATAAGAACCCTGTCAGAAGTGAAGAAGCCACATGGATGAGCAGCAATGCGTATCCACGCTGAAAAGGTTCTGTCCAGTTGACAGAGTTCATTTTTCCTTTGCTACAGCATGACTATTATCAACATGACACTGCTGACTTTACACACTCAGAATAATACTCATTCAAACATTCTACAGTTTGAAAGGTGAAAAGTGAAGTGAATCAAGCCTTCTGCTCAAAATGAAAAAACCCTAACCCTGAGCTCATGTCCTCAGTGTGGGCAGGTGGAGTCTGTTTAAAAACACAGATCTGATGCACTGAGGACAAACTGAGAATGTCACACTGTGTGTGCTTCTGTCATGCCCCGGCTTCACTCTGCCCCAGGTTCACTCTGCCCCGGCTTCACTCTGCCCCAGGTTCACTCTGCCCCGGCTTCACTCTGCCCCAGGTTCACTCTGCCCCAGGTTCACTCTGCCCCAGGTTCACTCTGCCCCGGCTTCACTCTGCCCAGGTTCACTCTGCCCCAGGTTCACTCTGCCCCGGCTTCACTCTGCCCCAGGTTCACTCTGCCCCAGGTTCACTCTGCCCCCGGCCTCACTCTGCCCCGGCCTCACTCTGCCCTGGCCTGTGCCTCTAGGACCCTTACAGTGAGTTCATCTGCTCCAGAACATTCTAGAGGCTGTATAGGTGAAGAGGCCTACAGCTGTTTGATAGATGATTACTGCCCTTTTCATATGAATAAAACATGAGTACGGTTTCCTTCCTGACCACAATCCTGGTTCAAGTCTTGGACAGGGGTCCCATGGGTGCTGCACTAGGTCACCCACTGCTCCAGACAAGTCATGCAAAGGAGAGGGGGACATCACATTCAAAATAAAATCTTTTATGAGAACACAGTATAATATTCATATATTAGATTTTATTATATTTTTATGATTTCACCTCAGAGTCAAACAGCAGTGATGTTTTCACACTTATCACACACTTTCTCTTCTATAAGATCATATTCTGATAAACTCACTGTAAGTTTTAAAGGTTGTATAGAGGATTTTTTAAGGGAAGAGAAATACAGCAACAGTCCTTTTTCAGATGTTGTGCATGTGTGACACCACCTTCCTCCTCCACAGCTCCCTCAGTAGAAACTAGAGCCCGACCGATATGGATTTTGTTGTGGCCGATATGAAACCGATATAATGCTAGTTGGAGCTGCCGATAGCCGATATAATCGCCGATATATTTAGTGATGTAAAAATTCACTGTAAATCTTGAATTGATTAAAAAACTTAGGTTTGGCTCTAGTGGATTCTAAATTGGGTTTATTTAGGCAACATTTATTGTTATTTTGACTCTTTACATCATATTTACATACAGTAGATTGGCCTAATGGCATTTTTGCATCACATTCTAGCTACTAGTGATGGGTATTCCAGTTTTTTTTTTTTTTTTTTTTTGGAGAACTGGCTCTTTTGGCTCGGCTCACTAAAGCAGCTGGCTCTTTCGGCTCCCAAGCGACTCTTGACATTGTTTTGTTGCAAGCAGGATTAAACCAGAACTGAACCAGGACTGAGTGTCGGGACTCGGTTTCTATCTTTCTCCTTCACTTGAGCCCAAGATTATGGTTTATTCATTTTATGCTGAACTGCAGTCAAATATGCACTTTTTTTATCCTATGCACACGCAGATTTCTGAAAGTTTCGTTTTCAGCCGCTGCTGCTGTCAAACTACAGGTCTACATGCAGCATGAAGAGAAAAAGTGAGAAAAAGAGAAAACACGGCTCCCAATAAGAAACATGCTCCCGTTGTTCGCTTCAAAGAGCCGGATCTAAGAGCCGCTTCGATCGCGACCGACCCATAACTCCTAGCTAGTAAACTATCGCTATTAGCCTTTAGCCGTAAAAACGTGCGCACCGCGGTAATTAATTATATACATAAATGTGGATCATTCACACGTCTATTCACAGCTCATTTACATATCAATGCTGGTCCAGTAGCAAATATACGGCCAATATAGTCACTTTACAATAGACCAATAGAAAACAGTCTGTTTATGTGTGGGAGCTACAGCAGCTAACCGCTAACAAAACCTAAACTAGCTTCAAAGTCGATGTATTTCCAACACTCAGCGCTCACACAGGCTCCTCCTCACATCACACGTCTGCACTAATAAAAGTCCTTTTAATCCAGACTCAAACCGATTGTTCAAAAAAGAATATAATCTCAGTGTTGCACCGCTGCGGGTGTAAACAAACACACGCGAGTGAAGTGACGTGACTCTGTGGTGTGTTCAGGGACAGTACGGACACAGACACAGACAAATTACACCGCAGATAAATACTGATGCGGAGCCACATATTAGGACATTTATCTGTCTGTAAATTGGATTAAATGAGCATAATGTAGAGAGTCTAAGCTTTATAACGAGGTATAACATGCCCACGTGAAATATCGGCCCATATCAGCAAGCATATCGGCCGATAGCCGATATGTCCCCAAGTGCCCATATTGGCCGATAATATCGGCCAGCCGATATATCGGTCGGGCTCTAGTAGAAACATCTCCTCCCGCCTCTTTACTCTAGAAATAACGTTTGTTTACGTCCAGTGCGTGTTCAGAATTACTGTTGAAGTGACCTGTCTAGAGGTAATTTAGCGACCGACTTGTCAGTTTTTAGACCCTTCGTCTGCTTCATCGCGCCATCACTGTAAGAAATCTCCAAGAATCACCTCAGTTTGTCTTTGCTCCTTTTCCCCTTCTCTTCTTTTTTCAGCGACCTCAAAAACTGACTTTCTTTTGAGGTGAACTGGTCGTGGATTCTTATCCGCCATCGCAACAAACTTCGTGCAAATTGCGAGGAAGCTACAGTTTGAAAAAGCCTGTAAGAACCGCTGCATAAACCACATAATCCCCGCGCACCGGCGAGTCAGTTACACTAGAAATGTAGGGAATTTGATTGACAACCTAACAGCCAATAGAACATGAAGGAGCCTCGTTATCTATTGGCTGATGTTTATCTGGCCTCACTACGTCCACAGTTGATAGATTTTCATTCTTTTTTTTTTTTTTTTTTTTTTTTTTTTTTTGGTCATCATAAATAAAAGGCGGCTGCGTCTCTGTAATGGTGTTTTAAACTTTCACTGACAATTTGAAACAAAAAAAAAAAATCCTCCATTCAACCTTTAAGTCACGTTAGAATGTGGTTCCCTCCTCAAAAACAGACCTGGAGTTGTGTTTTGTTTCATTCACACATGTCTGGTTAATCCTTTATTATTAGTCTGTCTACATCTCTGAAGCTCAAAATGCTCTGTTCCACCTTATGATGTCATGAGGTGGTAGTTTTCAAGTGAAAATCTCCTTTTACCTTTAGTTCAGTAGAGACTGGCCATTCCTGAAATCATTCCGATGATTCTAGTGCAGGTGTGTGAAGTTTAAAAACACAGGGGAACGCTTCCTGTATCACTATATGACATCACAAGGTGCAACAGAGTGATTTTAGTTTGAGAGAAGAACTTGTGCTTAAATGTGCAGGTTTGTGTGTTAAATGTGTGAATGAAACAAAACACAAATCCAGGTCTGTTTGTGATGAGGATCAGGAGCCTAACATGGGCCCTTTAAATCCAACACTTTTTACATACATTTTGTGAGTTTGAGGACCCCGCCGCCCCCGCCCACACAATAACACTGTCCCCTGTCCTTCCATGCGATCCATCCAATAATACACTGAGAGCACAGGCCAGCGCCGGGGCCCGCATTGTCCCCCCCACACCCCCAGCGTCTGCGCCCGTTCCCTGTCCCCTCAGTAAAAGTCCTGCTGGGGCCCGCAACAACACAACACTGTCCCGGGACACCCCCCCTCCTCCCCCTCCGTCCCTCCCCCAGGGCCTTCTGTCGTCCCCTGGGGGCCCGGGGGAGAAAGGCAGCAGATGGGACAGGCCCCTGAGACCCACCCCCCACCCCACCCCGTCCTCACCTCTACACACACAAAAACACATACGTAAACACAAGTCACGCATGCATATAAGGCTTTTTGTGCTCTTGAGAAAATACTTCAAAATGTGTAAAAGTACCAGTGATATATGACGATCAAAATGCTGCTCTTCTTCTGCCGATTCATTCAAGTCGTGTTGTTAGGACAATAAGGAATTCTCTCAATACTAATTTGATCCTTATTATAACAGAAAGTACTTTTCACTCACAAAATACTTCTTTATCTTAGCACGAGGTCTTATATTTGTTGTGATACACCTCAAAATGCAGCAAAATTGTTCAGGAAAGCTCACATTTCAGTCCTGATACTGCAAACTTCTACAGTATCAATACCTGCTCAGATGAATATCTACTTTTATATCTGATTCTTCTGAAAACTCCAGATTCAAGTAAGATAATGTGATTACTAGGAAAATCTCCTTTGTTCAGAGGAGAGGTGGGCAGATTATTGAAATATTGATAACATTGTGAATTATGTTTTTAATAAATATCGTTTTTAAATCCTTCATTAACCTTAAGAAAGCACGAAAAAAGACTTGCATTCATAATTAATTATTACTTTAATAAACATGATTAAATGCCCTATATTTTTGACATTTAAGAAACACATGAAGCGCCTCACCAAAACTGTTCATTTGGACTTTTTAGACAAGTAAGATCTTTTATGACTCTATATGCAGCATGGATGTTTTTACACCCAATGATTCTGTGTCATATAGAGTCAGTGTTGGGGAGTAACAGATTACATGTACTGGAGTTATGTAATCAGAGTACAAATTATGAGTAACTGTATTCTGTTACAGTTACTGTTTCAGTGAGTGGTAATTGGATTACAGTTACTTTGTTGAAATAAATGAATTACATGGAGGTATTTTCCTGTTTTCACATTTTGGGCTATTCTGTTTTTTTTTTGGTTTTGTTTTGTTTGGTAATTCCACTCATTGCCGAACACTAAACCAGGACTAAAACCAGGTCTAAACCAGGTCTAAATCAAGACTAAACCAGGAATAAACCAGGAATAAACCGGGACTAAACCAGAACTAAATCCAGGGCTAAACCAGGACTAAATCCAGGTCTAAACCAGGTCTAAACCAGGACTAAAACCAGGTCTAAACTAGGTCTAAACCAGGACTAAAGCAGGACTAAACCAGGACTAAATCCAGGTCTAAATCCAGGTCTAAACCAGGATTAAAACCAGGTCTAAACTAGGTCTAAACCAGGACTAAATCCAGGTCTAAACCAGGACTAAAACCAGGTCTAAAACCAGGTCTAAAACCAGGTCTAAACTAGGTCTAAACCAGGACTAAACCAGGAATAAACCAGGACTAAAACCAGGTCTATAGCAGGACTAAATCCAGGTCTAAACCAGGTCCAAACCAGGTCTAAAACCAGGTTTAAACTAGGTCTAAACCAGGACTAAACCTGGATTTAACAGGACTAAATCATGCTGTGTGGATGTGTCTCCTCATCTTCTATCAACAATATTTTTAATACGGTTAAGGAAAGTTTGGGCTTTTTATTTTCTTTTAGCAGATAAAACATCTTATGTGAAGATTTCCAAGTCTTTGCTTCTCTACAGCAAATCAAGTAATCCAAAGTAATCAGATTACATTACTCACTTTAAGTAATTTAATGGATTACATTACAAACTACATTTTGGGGTATGTAATCTGTAATCTGTAGGGGAGTACATTTTAAAAGTCACCTTCCCAACACTGTATAGAGTGTTGCATAACCACATGGTCACTCGCTGCTGCACAAAACTCAAACCCATCGAATCACTTTTTAAAAAGCTATAAAAATATTGGACAAGAAACCACTCTCATTTCACCACAGCACTATTTTAGATAAATACAATCTGCTTAATTTTAATAATTTTGTTGATTTTAAAGGTTGTATGGAGGATTTTTTTTTGTTTCAAATTGTCAATGAAAGTTTAAAACACCATTACAGAGACACAGCAGCCTTGTAATTATGACTTATTAAAAAAATAAAATAATAATGAAAATCTATCAACTGTGGATGTAGTGAAGCCAGATAAACATCAGCCAATAGAAAACAAGGCTCCCTCATTTTCTATTGGCTGTTCGGTTGTCAATCAAACTCCCTACGTTTCTAGTGTAACTGACTCGTCGGCGCGTGGGGATTACGTGGTTTATGCAGCGGTTTAGCTTAGAGCAGGGGTGCTCTGACTTTTTCAGTATGTGAGCTACTTTTAAAATGATCGTGTCTGAAAGATCTACCACCTAATACAAAAATGTTAAACATATATTTATTTGTAAATGTATTATGAATTCTTACATGTACAACACATTTTGATGTACCTTGCATAACGTCAAGAGATAATACTGCCCAACACGATTCAACTTTTTACATGTTCGTAATTACTTGAATCAGGGGTGCCCACACTTTTTCAGCATGCGAGCTACTTATAAAATGTCCAAGTTAAAAATGATCAACCGACTACAAAGCCAAGCAAACTGTACTGGACTTAAGAAAACTTTCAATAGCACTTTACAGAAAACTGAAGAAAGTGAAGACAGTGATTAGGATTTTTAAACCTGTTTTTTCAAGTTCCTAACTGGAGTTACATGGTTAATACGAGTTTTACAGTGGGATTTAGCCTCTGCACGTTTACCAAACCAAACACACGTCGTGACAAACACAGATGTATTTGTGCTAGGGCTGGGTATCATTAAGAAGTTGCTGATACGATACATACTTCGATACAGTGAACTTTCGATTCAATACAATATATTTCAAATTGATTCGATACAGTTCAATAAAAATAAAGGCTAAAGATCATATGAAACAAACATTTTAATCATCAAAACTGTGAAAATGTCAAATGTGTCGCATAAAAATGTTTCCTTCCTCTAAACAAATGCCAAAACTGTAGCTCTGTAACAAAAGAATTCAGTAAAATATACCAAAAAATACTCTTGGCAATATATCGATACAGCAAACCACAATATCGATACTGTATCATCACATTAAGCGATACGATATATTGATATTTCAATATTTTTGCACACCCCTAATTTGTGCATGTTTATTAGGCAAACTGTAGCCACATGTGGCGGTAGGTCTGCTCTGTGCTGTTGGCTCCTCTGTGCCAACACTCTAACATAAATTTAGATCAGTTTTTGCTTCGCGTTTTGTCTTGTCCTTCTAATCTGCACGCACTGTGGCAGGAGCCTGTGCACTTTACACGGGAAAGAGCGAGAGCGTGAAAAGGCGAGGAGCGGTGCGCTGACGTGAGCAGGTGGACAGGTAGGATGTTTTAAAAAGTTTAACCTGCCCTGTGAGACACGCTGGTGCACAAGGACTAACGCTGTTGTGGACAAGCCGCGCACAGGGAGTGTGTGTGACTGTGATGTACCGCACAGTATCCACGTGTTCCAAATGACACACGGGCTACGGGCCCAGGTACAAGTTTATTGCCAACAGCAGCGTCCGTAGTATGATCGCACTCGTCCAGTGTCAGACTTCGAGTGAGAGACAAGACCGAGGCCAAACGTGATCGAGTCCGAGACGAGTACTAGGACACTGCAATCGTGATCAACGTATTGAGCACCACTGGCTTAGAGGATTTTACAAACTGTTGCTTCCTCGCAGTTCGCACAAAGTTTGTTGCGATGGCGGACAAGAATCTATGACCAGTTCGCCGCAAAAGAAAGTCCGTTTTTGAGGTCGCTGAAAGAAGAAGAGAAGGGGAATAGGAGCGAAGACAAACTGAGGTGATTCTTGGAGATTTCTTCCAGGGATTGCACGACTGAAGCAGACGAAGGGTCTAAAAACTGATGTGTCGGTTGCTAAATTACCTCTAGACAGGTCACTTCAACAGTAATTCTGAACGTGCACTGGATGTAAACAAACGTGATTTTAGAGTAAAGAGGCGGGAGGAGATGTTTCTACTGAGGAGCTGTGGAGGAGGAAGGTGGCGTCACACATGCACAACATTTGAAAAAGGACTGTTGCTGTATTTCTTTCCCTTAAAAAAATCCTCTATACAACCTTTAAATATGGATGTCTTGTATATAAAGTTTTGCATGGACTTGCCCCCGTCCGTTACAGAATTTTATTAAAGTAAAGACCGTCAGTGGGATGGGAGCTAGAGCCACAGCCCGAGGGAACTGTGAGCTCCACACAGACACACAACATTCGGACAATGTGTGTCTCAGTCAGAGGCACAACATTTTGGAACAGTCTCCCATTATCAGTAAGAGAAGCTCCAACTCTGGACACTTTCAAGTCCTACTTAAAACAGCGGCTAAAGGAAAACCAGACTTGTGGACACTTTTAATGATGAACTGTCACTTGTTTTAGTTTTTTCTGTTAAATTTGTGGTGTTACCTGCCAAGATACGACAGATGGAAATTTAAATTCTTGCTATAATCTGGTATACTTCCACTGCAGTTTTGTAGATGTTCATTAATATGCACTATCCCTATTCAATAAATAAATAAATAAAATAAATAAATATTACATAAGTCATAAAACAGAGCTGAAGTTGTGTTTCGTTTCATTCACAAGTTTCAGTGACTCTTTATTATTACTTTGTGTACATCTCCAAAGCTCCAAATACTCTTGTGATGTCATGAAGTGGTAGTTCCCCCTCCCTTTCTCTCTTTCTCTCTCCAGACTAACCTCATCTGTCATGCCCCCCCTCCCTCCATGACGCCCGCCCATGCACACACCTGAGCTACATCCATTAGCCGCACTCTTCTGTCCCATGTTTTTGCCCAGAGCACAGCACAGCCCGGGGCAGTTACTATGACAACAGAGTCCTGATGCTGCAGCGACAGGATACAGGTAGAGTTTCTTCTGTAGTACATTTTATAAACACACAAAGTACTGCACATCAGTTTTGGTTTTGTTTGTGAAGCTCTGAGTGTCCCCTTCCTCTGCTCTCAGACATGTCCTCTGCATTTGACCCATCCTTCAGTACTGCTGGAGCAGGCGGGTGCCTCAGTGCAGCACCCACCCGTCTCCAGAGCGTGAGCTTGGCTTGGTCAGGTGGTCAGTGTGTGTGTGAGGTGTGTGCAGGTGTGTATGTGGTGTGTGCAGGTGTGTGTGGCATGTACAGTGTGTACAGTGTGTGCAGGAGTGTGTGGTGTGTGTAGTGTGTGTGATGTGTACATGTGTGTACAGGTGTGTGTACAGGTGTGTGTACAGGTGTGTGTACATGTGTGTACATGTGTGTGCAGGTGTGTATGTGGTGTGTGCAGGTGTGTGTACATGTGTGTACAGGTGTGTGTACAGGTGTGTGTACATGTGTGTACAGGTGTGTGTTGTGTGTGCAGGTTTGTGTGGTGTGTACAGGTGTGTGTGTGGTGTGTGTGTGGGCCATAGTACAGTCCAGTGTGAGTTGTGAGTCGTCAGAGCTGCTTCATGTGTGTAAATGAGAGTGACACTTCTGTGTGTGTGTGACGTAACATGTAACACACATGTAACACACATGTAACACACATGTAACACACATGTAACACACATGTAACACACATGTAACATTGTGTACCGTTATGTAACATTCACATATTTACAACAATGTTCCTTTTGTAGTTTGATAAATGCTGTATTGATCAATACATAGAAAACTCTGTGCAGAGAATTCACTTCAGAAAACTCACAATCAATTTCACTTTCATTTTTGACTCTGTGAGTCTCCCCTCCCTTTGCTCTCTGTGTTGTCACTCCCCCTTCAGAGCACTGTCACAACACAGTCAGTGTGTATCCTGCAAATGAAACTACTGCCCCCCCCACCTCACAGTACCAGGGGCACACAAACCCTCCTCCTCACAGTACCAAGGGCCACACAAACCCTCCTCCTCACAGTACCAGGGGCCACACATACCCCCTTCTCACAGTACCAGGGGCCACAGATACCCTCCTCCTCACAGTACCAGGGGCCACAGATACTCTTCTCCTCACAGTACCAGGGGCACACATACCCCCCACCTCACAGTACCAGGGGTCACACAAACCCTCCTCCTCACAGTACCAGGGGCCACAGATACCCTCCTCCTCACAGTACCAGGGGCACACATACCCTCCTCCTCACAGTACCAGGGGCCACACATACCCCCTTCTCACAGTACCAGGGGCCACACATACCCTCCTCCTCACAGTACCAGGGGCCACAGATACCCTCCTCCTCACAGTACCAGGGGCCACACATACCCCCTTCTCACAGTACCAAGGGCCACACAAACCCTCCTCCTCACAGTACCAGGGGCCACACATACCCCCTTCTCACAGTACCAGGGCCACACAAACCCTCCTCCTCACAGTACCAGGGGCCACACAAACCCTCCTTCTCACAGTACCAGGGGCCACATATACCCTCCTCCCCTCAAAAATACAGGGGCCATGCTGAGGGGGCCCGACCTGGCTAATTGACCCAGCTCCTGTAAGGCCATCCATCAGCCGTGGCCCCGTGGCCCCTGTGCCCTGTGTGCACTGTTCTCCAGAGGTAAGTGAGTTATGCCCCTGGGCTCCAGACACAGCGCTCTGTCTGTGTGTCTGTGTGTGTGTGTGTGTGTGTGTGTGTGTGTGTGTGTGTGTGTGCGTGTGTGTGTGTGTGTGTGTGTGTGTGCGTGTGTGTGTGTGCGTGTGTGTGTGTGTGTGTGTGTGTGTGCGTGTGTGTGTGTGTGTGTGTGTGCGTGTGTGTGTGTGTGTGTGTGTGTGCGTGTGTGTGTGTGAGCTCAGCATTTGAGCAAAGCAACTGTCATTGTTTCTATTTATATTGTTTTTATGTGTCACGAGCATTAAAACCTGTGAATAATAAAGAATAATAAAGGCGGGGGTAGTTCTCTGTTATCGAGGTGTTCAGTCTGATCTTTAGCTCACACAAATAAATACACAGGCTGATATTTTGATTGACAGACTGACTGTATTTCCCAATCCTCTTCTTTAAAAGATTCTGCTGCATTTGTCCTGATTTGAGTTCAGTGATCTGATAATAGTGTGACCTGCAGCAATCTGGCTAAAATAGCAAAATATTCACTTCTTTTTTTTATAGTAGAGTGAGTTTTATTTTTATAAAAATGCATTTTACAGTTTAATTTCAAGTGCTCGGAGACGGCCAAACATCCACCTGTGTGTCCTTGGTAAAAGAGGCAAACAGAGGAGTGGAGCGTGGGGCTTTGGGGAAATTTGAACACCACTTGCTGGACTCTGATGACGTGGATCTGTCTGGAGTGGTTCAGAAGCTGAGAATCCTGCTGATGGAGAAACACCCACAGTCTCTGTCACTGCTGAATCCAAACTGAATCCAAACGCTGCACAGATGATCATCAGTGTCACGCAAAAACTCAAATCTAGCCATGTTAAGATGACTTGAATTAAGAAAGTTTTATTAAAATTTGAGTAAATTTCACTTAACAAGCAAAATGATCTGCCAATTTCCGACTTACAATATGAAAATACATCTTGCTACACTCAAGATAAAAATAAGAAACAACATCAGTTTTTGCTTGAATGAATAAAAACACACTTGTTCCACTGGGAGATCATTTTACTTGTCAGGTTGAATCAACTCAAACAAAGTCAAATGTTCTTAGTTGAAGTCAGTTGAACTTAAGTAGATATTGGCTGACGGTGCGATTCCTTTTCACACTTCGGCAGTAGATCAGTTGGTAGAGCATTTGCCCACTGACCTGAAGGTTGGCAGTTCAGTTCCAGTTCTCAACATAAAACATCACAGGTTGAGTGGTCAGATCCACTGACCCACAGGTTGGCTGGTGTGATTTCAGCTCCCACAGAATGCTGTTGTTGTGTTCTTGGGCAAGACACTTAACCTACCTTGCCCACAGTGTCTGTGTGAATGGGTGTAAAGTGCCTTGAAGGTGGAAAAGCGCTATAGAAAAATGTGACTGTTTACTTCACCTCCGTCGTTGTAGTTATCTCGTGTTCTTTTCTTTACAACCTTTCAGCGCTTTGAGAAGCTGAACTATAAGAAGTGCAATGTTTAAAACAGAAGTGTCCAACACACTGAGCCTCCAAGGCCTTTAATCTGACCCTCACCTGATTTTCTACTAAAATATTTGAAATATATTTTCCATTAAAATATTGTTAATTTTCTGTGGTGCTGAGCAGAGCAGTGTCTCCAGCGTCTCTGTACGTGGCCCCTCCCACCAGAGCAGCACAAATGAAGAAAAGAAGGCAGGCGTTGCAGATTTGCAACAGCTAAATTCCAAGTACCTACTTACTCCACATCCATATTTTATGAGCTTTTTTACTCAGGAGCCTTTTCTCCCATCCATGCTGATAAACGTGGATGATGCAGACTGTGTAAGAATGACTACACACAAACGACCTGCCAGAAGAGCAAAATACTTTTTTTGTTTACAAAGGATAAAAAAGTCAGGATTGTATATTACTACCCCATATTATAATTTATAAAATATCAGATTTTTCCTGATACTAAAAATTAATTTGAGCCTGAGAGGGTTAAAGGACGATCGTTTTGACTGTTGACCGTGACAACCTCATCAACAAAATGTCCAACATGAGAAAGGTGGAGCCGAGTGCAGGATTTTACAAGAAAAATTGACTTATTCCTGAACATTAATAAAACAAAGCTGCGCTCAAAGCTGAACACACAAACACTTGAATGACATTCTGAAGACAGCAGACACTCAGGACATGGAGCCCGATACTGATGCACTTGTGCAGGATAAAAGATGACAAGTTTTAAGAGCAAAAAAGAAAGCATGACTAAACTGTATGACATGCATACAAGATAATGCATACAAAACACTGTGTTGAAATTGCATTTTTATTTTGTTAAAGAAAGAGTTCATCAATTAAAAAAGATTTCTGTAATAGATTTGTGTTTCTCTGCACAAATATTTGAACTTATTGTTATTTTTGGGGTTTATATGTCATGAGTTGGGATCAAAGTAGGCTGGATATGGCCCCCGGACCAAAATGAGTTTGACACCCCTGGTCTAAAGCCTTGTGAAAATGATCGACTTTTATTAAACTTCAATTCAAATTTCATTTTCCTGTTACAACAAACTGAAGTGCACAGTGTCAGAGTAAGTGATGCTCGCTCTCACACACCCTCTGACATCCTCCACACACACCTCACCTCCAGACTCTGTCCTCTGACCCACGTCATTGAAGTTTAAAACTCCTGTATCACACAAACTGACTCAGAATACTGTTCCCTCCTCACAAACACACCTGGAGTTGTTTTGTTTCATTCACACATGTCTGAGTAACTCTTTATTATTACTGTCTACATTTCCTATGTTTTAGTCCTGTTTTAATCCTGTTTTAGTCCTGGTTTTAGACTTGTTTAAGTCCTGGTTTAGTCCTGGTTTTAATCCTGTTTTAGTCTCATTTTAGTCCTGGTTTTAATCACGGTTTTAGTCCTGGTTTAGTCCTGTTTTAGTCCTGTTTTAGTCTTGTTTTAGTCCTGTTTTAGTCCTGTTTTAAACATGTTTTAGTCCTGTTTTAGTCCTGTTTTAAACATGTTTTAGTCCTGTTTTAGTCCTGGTTAAGTCCTGTTTTAGTCTTGTTTTAGTCTTGTTTTAGTCCTGTTTTAAACATGTT
Organism: Boleophthalmus pectinirostris; assembly: GCF_026225935.1. Lineage (NCBI taxonomy): Eukaryota > Metazoa > Chordata > Actinopteri > Gobiiformes > Gobiidae > Boleophthalmus > Boleophthalmus pectinirostris. The sequence continues at coordinate 1,837,090 of NW_026571353.1, read as the reverse complement.
TTAGTCCTGTTTTAGTCCTGGTTAAGTCCTGTTTTAGTCCTGTTTTAGTCCTGGTTAAGTCCTGTTTTAGTGCTGTTTTAGTCCTGGTTAAGTCCTGTTTTAGTCCTGTTTTAGTCCTGGTTTAGTCTTGTTTTAGTCCTGTTTTAGTCCTGTTTTAGTCCTGGTTAAGTCCTGTTTTAGTCCTGTTTTAGTCCTGGTTAAGTCCTGTTTTAGTGCTGTTTTAGTCCTGTTTTAGTCCTGTTTTAGTGCTGTTTTAGTGCTGTTTTAGTCCTGGTTTAGTCCTGGTTTAATCCTTTTTTAATCCTGTTTTCGTCCTATTTCCAAAGCTCAAAATGCTGTGACGTCATGAAGCTTGCATTTTCAAGTGAAGTTCATTGGAGATTGGAAATGATCCAAATGATTCTAGAGTTTGTCGTTTAGTGTTTTCTGTTTGAGAGAAGAACTTTTGCTAAATGTGCAGGTTTGTGTGTTAAATGTGTGAATGAAACAAAACACAAGTCCAGGTCTGTGTGATGAAGAATCAGCGTTAGAACCTGTGTGAGAAAACAGTGTCATATAAACCTTTAAAAACAGAAAAATCCTGCAAATGTGAACATCTAAACTCAGATATTGTGAGCAGCTCTACAGTGCCCTCCAGTGGTGGGACGTGTCACTGCAGAGATATGATGTGACAGAGTGTGATGTGTCTGAGCCTCTACACACAAATCACTCATACACTGTCTTATTTATATACTGAAAATACTTCAGAAGACAATAACCCTTTAAGTATTTGTACTAAAATATGAATGTTGTGTTTTTGTTCAGTCCATCAGTGTCAAAAGTGTTAGTAACATTTGTATATTTTGTTTAAAAACTAAAAAACTTTGGGCTTTTTAAAGGAGCCAGTTTATGTTTGCAGACGTTTGATCCACGTGAAGATTTTTTGTGTTAATATAATGTTCTTTATTTTTCTAAACACTTGTTCCAAAGAACAAAGTCAGCATCTCCTTTAGTCCTGGGTTAGTTCTGATTTAGTCCTGATTTAGAATTAGTCCTGCTTTAGTCCTGTCCTGATTTAGTTCCATTTTAATCCTGTTTTAATCCTGTTTTTTTTTTTTTTTTTTTTTTTTTTTTTTTTTTTAAGAGTGTCCTGGCCAAAAGACCACTACAGTTTCAATCCATAAAAAACATACATACAAAACACACAGTATAACAGAACAATCAACTTCCTCTTCAGTTAGTTAAAACAGTTAAAAAGTTTTAAAAATAGTTAAAACAATTACACCCTGAGGAGTCCAGATCTCAGTTTTTTAAAATCTGTTTAAAAGAGTCTAAGGAGACCAGCTCCTTTAACTTCAAATCATTTTGTAAAAAGTTCCATGCTGAAGGAGCATGAAACTGAAAAGCTTTCTTGCTAAACTCAGACTTTACTCTGGGAACTGACAACAAAAACAAATCCTGTGAGCGCAGGCTGGAGGCCCCAGAACTTTTCTGAGCTTTTCAGGTAAGACGGGAGCAGAACAAGAATACATTTATAGACCAACAGGTACAAGTGTTTGAGCCTCCGTGTGTTTAGAGAAGTCCAGCCCACACGTGCAGACAGAACACAGAGGTGTGTGAGCTCTGAGACCAGTGATAAACCTCAGGGTCTGTGGTGAAGTGTGTCCAGAGTCACAGACTCTGAGCAGAAGCGTTCATATAAACCACATCACCACAGTCCAACACAGACATAAATGTGACTTCTACAAGTCTCTTCCGAGCCTCAAAAGAAACACAGGGCCTAATCCTAAAGAAGAAACCTAATTTCACCCTCAGTTTTTGAGTTAATTGCTGTAAGTGAAACGCAAATGAAAGTGAGCTGTCAATCCAAAGACCTAGATACTTGTACTTGTCCACTTTGTCAGTTTGAGCACCTTGTAAAGTAGAGATTTGAGGAAGATCTGAGAGGAGTGTTTTAACATTTGAAAATAGATTTAAACTATAGATTTTGTTTTAATCCTGTTTTAATCCTGTTTTAGTCCAGTTTTAGTCCTGGTTTAGTCCTGTTTTAGTCCTGGTTTAGTCCTGTTTTAGTCCTGTTTTAGTCCTGGTTTAGTCCTGTTTTAATCCTGTTTTAATCCTGTTTTAATCCTGCTTTAGTCCTGTTTTAGTCCTGGTTTAGTCCTGTTTTAGTCCTGGTTTAGTCCTGTTTTAGTCCTGTTTTAGTCCTGGTTTAGTCCTGTTTTAGTCCTGTTTTAGTCCTGTTTTAGTCCTGTTTTAGTCCTGTTTTAGTCCTGTTTTAGTCCAGTTTTTTAGTCCTGTTTTTAGTCCTGTTTTAGTCCTGTTTTAGTCCTGGTTTTAGTTCCTGTTTTAGTCTGTTTTAGTAACTGGTTTAGTCCTGTTTTAGTCCTGTTTAGTCCTGTTTTAGTCCTGTTTTAGTCCTGGTTTAGTCCTGGTTTTAGTCCTGGTTTAGTCCTGTTTTAGTCCTGTTTTAATCCTGTTTTAGTCCTGTTTTAGTCCAGTTTTAGTCCTGTTTTAGTCCTGTTTTAGTCCTGTTTTAGTCCTGTTTTAGTCCCTGTTTTAGTCCTGTTTTAGTCCTGGTTTAGTCCTGTTTTAGTCCTGTTTTAGTCCTGTTTTAGTCCCTGTTTTAGTCCTGTTTTAGTCCAGTCCTGTTTTAGTCCTGTTTAGTCCTGTTTTAGTCCTGGTTTAGTCCTGTTTTAGTCCTGGTTTAGTCCTGTTTTAGTCCTGGTTTAGTCCTGGTTCCTGGTTAAACCTGTTTTAGTCCATAACCCACTGCTACATTCGTTGGTTCTCAGAGTTCGACAGTTTGTAAAATGACTTCATAAAGTTCACTGTGTCACTTTTGCGGTGAGAGATTCACTATCAGCTCATCTCCTTGGAGATGTTACTCCTTCACCTGGAATGTTCCGCAGTATGCCTTTCAAATATTTAGGCTTTATTCATTTGTTTTTATTGCTCAAAAATACAGCGTAAGCACATCTTGAGACTATGGGCTTGCTCGCCTCTCCACAGACCTGACCTGTAACTTTTCCTAGTGCCTCCTGCTTGTATCCATGGCGACAGCAACATCTTTAACGAGACAACCTTCCAACAAAAAAAAAAAAAAAGTCAACCTTGCACCTTTAACCAAATCAGCCGCTGAATTCATTGATACTTTGCAGTGACATGACGCTGGGGGCGTTCCACATATATGTCTATGGTGGAATGTTCAGCAGTTACCATGGAGACACAATGCACACATTAGCAAACAGTGCCTGATAAGTTTTTAAACACAAACACAAAGAGCGCGTGTTCAGGAGCTTGTGATCAGTCCCAACGTTCATGGTTCTGTTGAGGAGTTTAAAAACACGGTGGAGCACTTCCTCTATTACCACATGACATCACAGAGAGGAGTGTTTTTCATTTGAGAAGAACTCGTGCAGAAAATGTGCAGGTTTGTGGGTGAAACATGTGTGAATGAAACAAAACACAAGTCCAGGTGTGTGTGTGATGAGGAAACTTTAGAGCAGATCAGAACATAAAGTCATGTGGACCTTTAAAGTCTGACCGGAGAACGGAGCGTCAGACAGAGCAGTGCTTCTCGTTAGCTTCAGCCCGATGGA
>NW_026571353.1:1813509-1828509 GCF_026225935.1 Boleophthalmus pectinirostris | reverse complement strand
GAAAACAAAATCAACATATTTTATCATTTGTCATCAATGTCAAAAGTGTTGATAAAGTGGTCTTTTTAACAGAGAGTTTATGTTTGCAGACATTTGATCCACGTGAAGATTTATTTTTCTAAACACTAGCAAAGAACAAAGTCTGTAGGCATAGTCCTGGTTTAGTCCTTGTTTAGTCCTGTTTAAATCCTTCTTTAGTCCTGGTTTAGTCCTGGTTTAGTCCTAGTTTAGTCCTGGTTTAGTCCTAGTTTAGTCCTGGTTTAGTCCTGTTTAAATCCTTGTTTAGTCCTAGTTTAGTCCTGTTTTAGTCTTGTTTTAGTCCTGTTTAAATCCTGGTTTAGTCCTAGTTTAGTCCTGGTTTAGTCCTAGTTTAGTCCTAGTTTAGTCCTGGTTTAGTTCTGGTTTAGTCCTTTATTATTAGACCTCAGGCATGGACTAAAGCTGCATTGCTTTTATTTTACAGGTGTTTTTTTTTTTTTTTTAATGACATTTTTCATTAGGCAGTCTCACTTTTTCATTGTTTAGTCAAACAATCTTTCCAGTCTGAGCAGCTCGTCAATGAGATTTACTGATTTTATAAAGAAATACAATTCATATTCTGCAGACTTGAGTTGAACATTTTGGTCTCCACAGTATTTTCTGTTTCTCATGTGGCCCCAAGGGAAAAAGAATCACCCACTCCTGATTTAAACACACTGAACTTCAGCTTTAAACTGTGAGCCCAAATGAGAGAGTCATGTGAGACTCATTCTGCTTTGTGATTGGATAAATGTCTTGAACCAAAACAACAAATTATAACATAAACATAAACACTTTGTCCATCATGTCCAGTGTTTTTGTGATTCAGAATAAATCAGTGTTACAGTAGTTCTCAGTAAAAGCTCCATCTGACTTGCTCATGTTCCATCACATCTGGGACACACACTCGTACATGTATCTCTATGGGTGAATGTTCGTCGGTTACCATGGAGACACAAGGCACACATTAGAAAACGCTGTCCAAAAAGTTTTAAGATTGTCTAAAAATTCAAGAAAATATACAAAATATATTTAAAGAGCACATTTCAGCTCACCTGTAGCTCCAGTCACTAGTCTCTGGTCAGACTGTGATTAAATAAAGTGTAATGGAGCTGCTGACAGAGTAGTGCCTGCAGTTAGCATCACCACATGACATCAGCTGCGAAGTATCAACACTGAGAAGGAGACAAACGTGCACGGTAACACTTTATAATAACTACACTTTATTTAGCCTTAATAAAGTATGAACAAAGACTTAATCAATAATGATTCAGGCTTAGTAACTACTTAATTACTAACTGAATTAGCACTTAACTTGCACTTAATTCATCTGTGCTGTAAATAGTTACTCAATACTTCTTAATTACTCATGAACTAACCATTTGCATGTTTACAAATGTATATTTAAATACACATTTGAGCATTTATTAATGATTAGTAAGTTATGAGAGAATGATTTACTAGTAATGTAATACAATGATCATTCAGGCAGCTGTTATCTGTTAGTTAAGTCTTTCTGAGAGCTTTTCTAAAGTGAAGGCTAATTATGCTTTATTAGGCATTTGTTAAAGGGATAGGTTGGGATTTTTGACATAAATCTGTATGTCATCCCCGTGCGCAGTGTCGTGCATCCACGCTGACTTACCCCCGACAGCGTCCAGTGAGCCGAGATCCTGGCCGGTTTCGGTGCTGACAAAAGTAGTCTGGCAAGTTGTCTGGGGACTGTATAATAAAGTGTTTTTCTTCTCAAAGCAACATGTGTTCAAAAGAGTGATGCATTTGCATCACAAAACCATTGTTGCCTAAAAAGTCAGACCTCATAATCGCTTGGCACTATTTTCTTTCCGTTCGTATCATTGCGCACTGCCGCCAGGTGACAGCAGCGCAGGAATTTACCTTTTTTCTGTACCATTTGTGGTTCTAAAGTTACATACATTTTAAACAGACCATGTATGAAACATGGAACAAAAATTATTATAGACCTGCAAATCATGTAAATAAATGGATGTATTTCATCATATCTTGTGTTATTCCATCTTTGAACTGTTGATGAAGGTACAGGATAAAAAAAAAAAAATGTATTTAAAATGCTGAAATTAGCTTGGAAAGACTGACATATTTTATAGAAATAGTTTCCTTTCATTTTGAAGTAATATTAAAGTATTCAGAAGAAAAAAGCGACAAATGATGTAAAATTATGCACTTTCTACTTGCTTGCACAATTTTCCCTCTGTTACTTTTTCCTCCGTTACCATGACCTTTCTTAATAAAAAATAGGTTTTTCAACCTAATCTTGTACCATATGGTAGAAAACTATATGAAGCAAATATTCAAACCAGTTTGTTAAGGATATGGAAGTGAGAACCAAGAGTTATCACTGTTTGGATTTATTGCCCAAAAAGTGCTGCATGTTTCATTCCCTCCATTACCGACCTGAGTTTTTACATTTTTTGTCAACAACTTGAAAGAATATCACAGGTTTAACTTGATCCTGTTGGAGTGTAACTCTTTCCTACATTCTGATACTTTACTTATTTCAATAGTCCCTCTAGTTTCTGAATAAGAAACATTTGAATGTCAAAAATCTGCCCCTGTTTCCCTCCGTTACCACTTGACTGGACCCTTCTATGTTGCACGGTGAATTAACATGAATGAAACATTAAAAACACAGAGAATAAACCCACAACACACAGGGTCAGATGTGTGTGTAGAACAGTGTGAACTGTTACACACAGCTGCTCTGACACCACCGCTCCACTCTCATGGACTTTTATTATTATTATTATGGACAAAACAAAATGCAAAAGACATGAGACAGTTCAAATAAGGTTACCAAGAATAGCTGCATGCATCAGGTAAAAGTGTATGGACTTCAGAACATGTAGAAGGACAGTGGCCCCCTGTGACATCAGCAGGTGGAGCAGAGGCAGAGCAGAATATATGTAAATGTGAACATGATTTCTTATGAGGAAATATTAGAACATGATGAGAAGTTCATTAAACAACACAGCAGCTCTGCCTGTCGAATGAAAACATTCAAATATGACTCTGAAGTTTAATTTTTTTTTAAGTCTTTATCCCTCTCAGGCTCAAATTAATTTTTAGTATCAGGAAAAATCTGATATTTGGGGAAAATTATAATATGGGTAGTAATATACAATCCTGACTTTTTTATCCTTTGTAAACAAAAAAAGTATTTTGCTCTTCTGGCAGGTCGTTTGTGTGTAGTCATTCTTGCACAGTCTGCATCGTCCACGTTTATCAGCATGGATGGGAGAAAAGGCTCCTGAGTAAAAATAGCTCATAAAATATGGATGTGGAGTAAGTAGGTAATTGGAATTTAGCTGTTGCAAATCTGCAACGCCTGCCTGGAGAGGGTTATTGTGTTTTTTCTGATCTCTGTTCTAATGTCACTTCATCATCACACAGACCTCGATTTGTGTTTGTTTCATTCACACATGTTTAACACACTGCACATTTAGGCTAAGTTCTTCTTTCAAATAGAAAACACTCTGTACCACCTTGTGATGTCATGTGGTAATACACAGAATGTTCCACTGTTTCTTTAAACTCCACACATCTTCACTAGAATCATTTGGATCATTTCAGCCCTGAAATTGCCGATCTCGACTGAACTAAACATGGTACGTAAAAAAGGAGCTGTTCACTTGAAACTACTGCATGACATCACAAAGTGGAACAGAGTGTTTAGAGCTTTGAATATGCAGACAGACTAATAATAAAGAGTTACTCAAACATGTGTGAAACAAAACACAACTCCAGCTCTGTTTTTGAGGAGGCAACAACATTATTATGGCTTAAAGTTCAAGGAGTAAATTTTTCACATATTTTTCACAGTGTCCTGAACATTTGACAATAGACCAATAATTTTGGCAATTCTTGTTGAAATAACCTCACATTTTCACAGAATGTATAGAAACAGATTAAGATTTTAAATTGAATATTGTATTTTTGTTCTATTTTCAGGTTGAGTTGTTCACTTCCAAAAAGAAGTCATTTTGTGTCTTGAAATCTGCTGCACACATTCACCCAGCTTCAATGCAACATTTGGAAAAACTTCACCAACTGACAAAACAAATTTGGACCAAAAATGTAAGGAGGAAGGATCTTATGCAGGACTAAAGGATCTGGTACCAACAACATCAACATCATCATCAAGATGGACTTGGTAGTTTTCAAGATAATCGCTTTTAAATCCATTCATCCATCCATTTTCGTCCGCTTATCCGGGGCCGGGTCGCAGGGCAGCAGTCTAAGCAGGGACTCCCAGACTTCCTTCACCCCAGGCACGTCCTCCAGCTCCTCCGGGGAAATCCCGAGGCGTTCCCAGGCCAGCCGAGAGACATAGTCCCTCCAGCGTGTCCTGGGTCTTCCCCGGGGCCTCCTCCCGGTGGTACATGCCCAGAACACCTCCTGAGGGAGGCACCCAGGAGGCATCCGGAACAGATGCCCGAGCCACCTCAACTGGCTCCTCTCAACGTGGAGGAGCAGCGGCTCTACTCCGAGCTCCTCCCACGTGACTGAGCTCCTCACCCTATCTCTAAGGGAGCGCCCAGCCACCCTGCGGAGGAAACTCATTTCGAGCGCTTGTATCCGTGATCTCGTCCTTTCGGTCACTACCCAGAGCTCATGACCAGTGGTGAGAGTAGGAACGAAGACTGACTGGTAAATCGAGAGCTTTGCTCAGCTCCCTCATCACCAATCCGCCTGTCAATCTCATGTTCCGTCCTCCCCTCACTCGTGAACAAGACCCCGAGATACTTGAACTCCTCCACTTGAGGCAGGGACTCTCCACCCACCCGGAGAGGGCAAGCCACCTTTTTTCGGTCGAGGACCATGGCCTCGGACTTAGAACAGCTGATGTTCATCCCAGTCACTTCACACTCGGCTGCAAACCGTCCCAGGGCACATTGCAGGTCCTGGTTCGATGAAGCCAACAGGACAACATCATCTGCAAACAGCAGAGATGAAATCCTGTGGTCCCCAAACCGGACCCCCTCCGACCCCTGACTGCGCCTAGAAATTCTGTCCATAAACACAATGAACAGAACCGGTGACAGGTGCGGCCCTGGTGGAGTCCATCATGCACCGAGAATAGGTCTGACTTACTGCCGGCAATGAACACAGCTCCTGCTCCGGTCGTACAGGGACCGGACAGCCCTTAGCAAAGGGCCCCGGACCCCATACTCCCAGAGCACCCCCCACAGGACACCACGAGGGACATGGTCGAATGCCTTCTCCAAGTCCACAAAGCACATGTGGACTGGTTGGGCAAACTCCCATGAACCCTCGAGCACCGATGGAGAGTGTAGAGCTGGTCCAGTGTTCCACGGCCAGGACGAAAACAACACTGCTCCTCCTGAATCCGAGGTTCGACTATCGGCTGGATTCTCCTCTCCAGTCCCTGGCATAGACCTTACCGGGAAGGCTGAGGAGTGTGATTCCCCTATAGTTGGAACACACCCTCTGTGGTGGGGCCGGTGGTGGGGCCGGTGGTGGGGCTGGTGGTGGGGCTGGTGGTGACATCCGTTGGTAGCATTATTGTATCCGTTGCCATGGAAACAGAGTAATGGACGGTAGTTTAAAGAGAGAAAGGAGGGGAGGCAGGTGGGAGGTGGCAAGGCAGAAGTTGATGGGACAGATTGGGAAGGTTTGTGACTGTCACTCAAACCAAGGGGGGGGACAAAAGCAGGAAGACGAAGACGCTCAGACGCTAAATTAAAAGTGTTGGTCCTGTCTACATTCTTACTGTAAGCGCGCTTGCATCTCCACAGATCTGACCTTTACTTTGACCCTGCAGCATCATGTGCACGTGTCCATGGAGACACAGTAACTTGATGACAGAGTTCAAATATATATATATATATAAAAAAAAAATGTGTTTCTCACCTTCCACGGTGGTAGGTCTCTCTCACCCTCATTGAGCTCGGGTCGTCTACCAGAGGCCTGGGAGCTTGAGAGTTCTGCGCAGTATCTTTGCTGTTCCCAGTACTGCACTTTTCTGGACTGAGATGTCCGTTGTTTTTCCCGGTATCTGTTGTAGCCACTCTTCCAGTTTGGGGGTTACAGCCCCGAGCGCTCCGATCACCACAGGCACCACTGATGCCTTTACTTTCCAGGCTCTCTCCAGCTCTTCCTTGAGCCCCTGGTATTTCTCTAGCTTCTCGTGTTCCTTTTTCCTGATATTACCATCACTTGGTATTGCGATGTCAACCACCACGGCTCTGCTCTGTTTTCTTATCCACCACCACTATGTCTGGTTGGTTCGCCATCACCATTCTGTCAGTCTGTATCTGGAAGTCCCACAGGATCTTGGCTCGGTCATTCTCCACAACCTTTGGAGGTGTTTCCCACCTTGATCCTGGGGTCTCCAGCCCGTACTCTGCACAGATGTTTCTGTACACTATGCCCGCCACTTGGTTATGTCGCTCCATGTATGCTTTCCCTGCCAGCATCTTACACCCCGCAGTTATGTGCTGGACTGTCTCAGGAGCCTCTTTGCACAGTCTACACCGTGGGTCTTGTCTGGTGTGGTAGATCTGGGCCTCTATTGCTCGAGTGCCCAGGGCCTGCTCCTGAGCAGCCAGGATCAGTGCCTCTGTGCTGTCCTTCAGACCAGCCCTCTCAAGCCATTGGTAGGATTTCTTGATATCAGCCACTTCAGTTATGTTCCGGTGGTACGCCCCATGTAGGGGTTTGTCCTGCCATGATGGTCCCTCCAGCACCTCTTCCTCTGGACCCCACTGTCTGAGACATTCTCTGAGCACCTCATCTGCCGGGGCCTTGTCCTTGATGTACTCAAGGAGCTTGGATGTTTCATCCTGGACAGTGGTTCCCACACTCACTAGTCCTCGGCCCCCTTCCTTCCGGCCTGCGTACAGTCTCAGGGTGCTGGATTTGGGATGGAACCCTCCATGCATGGTCAGGAGCTTTCGTGTCTTAACATCTGTGGTCTGTATCTCCTCCTTTGGCCAGCTTACAATCCCTGCAGGGTATCTGATCACTGGCAGGGCGTAGCTGTTGATTGCCTGCACCTTGTTCTTGCCATTGAGCTGGCTTCTAAGGACTTGCCTCACTCTTTGCAGGTATTTGGCCGTAGCCGCTTTCCTTGTTGCCTCTTCGAGGTTGCCACTTGCTTGTGGGATACCAAGGTACTTGTAACTGTCCTCAACGTCTGCTATTGTTCCCTCTGGGAGTGACACCCCCTCTGTGTGGACTACCTTCCCTCTCTTTGTCACCATCCTGCTACATTTCTCAAGCCCGAATGACATCTCAATGTCTGTACTGTAGATCCTTGTGGTGTGGATCAGTGAGTCGATATCTCGCTCACTCTTAGCGTACAGCTTGATGTCATCCATGTAGAGGAGGTGACTGATGGTGGCCCCGTTTCTGAGTCGGTATCCATAGCCAGTGCGGTCGATTATTTGGCTGAGAGGGTTCAGGCCTATGCAGAACAGTAGTGGGGACAGTGAGTCTCCTTGGTATATGCCACATTTGATGGACACGTGTGCAAGTGGCTTCCCCTTGGCTTCAAGGGTGGTTTTCCACAACCGCATCGAGTTCGCAATGAACGCCCTTAGAGTCCTGTTGATATTGTACAGCTTCAAGCACTCAGTGATCCATGTGTGTGGCATTGAGTCATAGGCTTTCTTGTAATCAATCCAGGCAGTGCACAGGTTGGTCTTACGGGTTCTGCAGTCGTGGGCGACTGTTCGGTCAACCAGGAGTTGGTGTTTGGCTCCCCTGGTGTTTTTGCCGATACCCTTCTGTGCTGCACTCATGTATTGATTCATGTGCCCACTTATCTTAGCCGCAATGATGCCTGACATGAGCTTCCATGTTGTGGAGAGACAGGTTATTGGCCGATAGTTGGATGGGACTGCACCCTTTGAAGGATCCTTTAGGATCAGGATCGTACGCCCTTGGGTTAACCATTCAGGGTGAGTCCCATCCCTTAGCAGCTGGTTCATTTGTGCTGCCAGGCGCTCGTGGAGGGCAGTGAGCTTCTTTAGCCAGTACGCATGGATCATGTCAGGGCCCGGTGCGGTCCAGTTTTTCATACCTGAGACTCTTCCCTGGATGTCTGCCACTGTGATGGTGACTGGATTCTGTTCAGGGAGGTTGCTGTGGTCTTCTCTCAGATCCACCAGCCACTGTGCATCAGTGTTATGTGATGCCTCCCTTTCCAGGTATGGGCAACTGGCTGTACCTCTTGGACACTTGCTTTTTCATTGCACCTTTCTGGGCCTCTGACAGTTGGCTCACTTCTCTCCGCACCTCCTTGATTTTAGCCTCTAACCGTCTTTGCCATGGTGGGTATTGTATCGCATGGCTCCCATGGTTGCTCTTATAGCCCAACACATCTAGGATCACTGCTGCTGAAGTGTATATCAGCTCATTGGTTTCAGTGATTGTTGTGGTAGGGATCACTGTCAGTGCTGCATTCACATCGTCTAGGAGACTTTCAGATGGTACTTCACTTAGCCTCTGTAACCGGCATCGGGGTTGCCTTGTGTTCATTCGGGCCATGATCTTATCTTTCAGGTCAGTCGCTGCCTCGCTCAGCGTGATACTTATTGGGGTTTCGTACCCAATCTCTGGTTGGGGAGTTGGTGTCAACTCCCCTCTGACCTGGCACACTGGTTCCCCCTTGCCGTGGCATTTGTGTTGTACCTCATCAATCTCTAGTTGTGATAGCAGTTGCCGTTTGTGGATGTTGGAACACTGAGCTACTAGTTGTTTGGCCGTTAGCTTGGACTGTGGGTATCGTAATAACCATTTCTCCCACATCCTGTTCATGTAACCCCTCTGCCTAGGGTTACTGTAGTAGTAGCTCCAACAGAGCCTTGTTCTCGCATCTCGCCCATTTCCGCCGTGTTCCAGTAGCCCATTTTTCATCAAGGTGCCCTGGTTCCCCAGCACCTGATGCAGACCTTGTTTGGCCGGCGCGACGTCTGAGCCGGCATATATATATATATATATATATATATATATATATATATATATATATATATATATATATAATATATATATATATATATATATATAAATAATAGAGGCCCAGATCTACCACACCAGACAAGACCCACGGTGTAGACTGTGCAAAGAGGCTCCTGAGACAGTCCAGCACATAACTGCGGGGTGTAAGATGCTGGCAGGGAAAGCATACATGGAGCGACATAACCAAGTGGCGGGCATAGTGTACAGAAACATCTGTGCAGAGTACGGGCTGGAAACCCCAGGATCAAGGTGGGAAACACCTCCAAAGGTTGTGGAGAATGACCGAGCCAAGATCCTGTGGGACTTCCAGATACAGACTGACAGAATGGTGATGGCGAACCAACCAGACATAGTGGTGGTGGATAAGAAACAGAGCAGAGCCGTGGTGGTTGACATCGCAATACCAAGCGATGGTAATATCAGGAAAAAGGAACACGAGAAGCTAGAGAAATACCAGGGGCTCAAGGAAGAGCTGGAGAGAGCCTGGAAAGTAAAGGCATCAGTGGTGCCTGTGGTGATCGGAGCACTCGGGGCTGTAACCCCCAAACTGGAAGAGTGGCTACAACAGATACCGGGAAAAACAACGGACATCTCAGTCCAGAAAAGTGCAGTACTGGGAACAGCAAAGATACTGCGCAGAACTCTCAAGCTCCCAGGCCTCTGGTAGACGACCCGAGCTGAATGAGGGTGAGAGAGAGACCTACCACCGTGAAGGTGAGAAACACATTTTTTTTTTTAAATATATATATATATATATATATATATATATATATATATATATATATATATATATATATATATATATATATATATATATTATATATTATAATATATATAATAATGTGATTAGTTTGTGTGGTGCGCGCACACACAGACACACACACACATGCACACACTCCTCCTGTTGGTCCTCCTCGGAGTGAATGCTGGTCTTAACCAGTCACACTCAGGAGATGACTCTGACTTAAAGAGACTAAATACACATGAATCAGGACCAAACCAAAGTTGGGATGTGCTCAGGCTCCTCTTTGACTCTCCTCTGCTTTTCTTCTGTCCTTGCACTTTGCCATAACACACACTAGATGGCGGTAGTGTCATGAACACCTTCTCTATTCTCTCTCAGTCCTCTAGCGCCTCCCGGTGGTGACACGTGTAATGAGAACATCCCACAGCTTTTACACGCATTTGCCTCCTGAGTTCAGTTCTGCTGTACTTTGTACTTTAAGTGTATTACATGTTTTATAAAACATAAACAGAATTCTAAAGAGTACATACAATGTACAAATCATGATTCAAATAATGTTCATGGTGACTGTGCTTTGGTACAACTGATTTCATTTGCACTAAATTTCATTTGAAGGACAAAACTAAGACTTTTGTGCTCTCTTGATTAAAAATCTAAGTTGTATTGTGTATGTGTGGATATGTTCATATGAAGCTTTTGTCACTTGTAGAATTATTCACAGTAGAAAGAGGAATCAAAACTTTTACTCAAGTACATAGACTGTATATAAATGGACATGACAGCTGGGTTACAAACAGAAACTGTGAACATGGACACTTATATTGAATAATTGTGTTCCCTCTCTCTGTACCTGCTGCTGTGAGCCTCGTCACTTTGGTCTTAAAATGTTCATACTAACCTGCTCTACATGATCCTGATTTTTTGTCCATTAAAAAAAAATAAAAAATAAAAATAAAAATAAATCCTATTCCTAAGATGGAAATCGCCCCTATAACTACTGACCTCACAAGCTTCATTTGACTGGAGCTGAATGCTGTGAGTGACATGACACTCCTGTGGTCTACTGCATTACACTCTGTCTGTCTGTCTGTCTGTCAACCTATATATCTATATATATCTATATATATCTATATATCATTTGTCTATCTATCTGTGTCTCCCTCTGTGTCTTCCTGTGTTCAGGGTTAGGCTCTATGTGTCCCTCTGTGCTCGTCTCACACAGTGTGTGTGACAGTGCTGCTCCCCCAGAGCCTCCTGGGTAATGTCCTCCACAGTCTTAGTTTTGAGCAGAGACCGGAGGAGCTGTCCACGGTCCTGAAACACTCATGCTGACAGATTCCCTTTAAAGAGGGAGTGTTAGGACTCTCCTGAAAAGCAAAATCGAAGTTTTGCAGCTTTGCTCAAAAACATCAAAAACATACTGGAAGAGGTTTTATTAGCAGGATGCTCTGAAGGGGGAGCAAAGGGATGGAACACTCAAAGCGTCAAAAATTATAGTAAAACATGTTAAAACATTGCATTTTCAAAAGAATAAAAGATAACATGGTGATCTACATATGTTATATGTTACAGGTAATACCCAAACAAGTTAAATAAGTAAATATTTAAGCTCTGACCAGAAAAAATAAAATAAAATAAAATAAACATTATCGTCCACAACATATCGTCCAGGAGGCTCTTCTGACCCTGGCTCCATTGGGATCTTGTCGTCCCTCTCTCTGTACCTGCTGCTGTGAGCCTCGTTATTTTGGTCTTAAAATGTTCATACTAACCTGCTCTACGTGATCCAGATTTTTTTTTTTTTCCCACTATTTTGTCCGTCAAAAAAATCCTATTCATAACACAGAGCCTGACTCCAGATTGGCTCCTGTAACCTTGAGCACCGTGAGCCTCATTTGAGCGGCGCTGAACACTCTGGGTGTCATCACACTTAGTCCACTTGTTTTATACAGTCTGTGGTCCACCATAAGGACGAGTGCTCCTCACAGCTAACAGACCATCAGGTGTTACAGACCAGGGCAGTGATTCTCAAACTGTGGAGCTCCTTCAGGCTCAAATATTGGTTTCATTTGTATGGATGCACTTTCACAGTTTTAGGCATTCTGCCCAACATCAAGTACAGGATCTGATGAGAGTCACTCCCCCAGGATATGTGCCTCTCTCTGATCTGATGTAAAGCCAAGCACCTGCACCTGTCAGGAGGCAGGTGTAAAACACTACAAACAGAGGACACATGTGTGTGGAAGACCTGAACACTGGAACAGATGATGTGGATGCCCTTCCACACCCAGAAGAGACTCAGTCAAAGTCCTTAGGCTCTGAGAAAGTCTCCATGTGTCTGTCCAAAGGTCCAAAGGTGTCCACTGATTGACTGTTGCTATGGCGACAAACTAGGGACTGACCATTCAGAGAGAGACTTTTAACTTTAAACACACTGGATTTCAGCACTGAAACTGACAACACAAATGAAAGAGTCATGTGAGACTCATTCTGCTTCTCCTGAGATCCAAAACACCAGATTAAAACATAAACAACTTGTCCATCATGTCCAATATTTTTGCAATTAACTTTTAATGTTTACAGTAAAAGTTCCATTTGATTGAAACAAGTTTACCTCATGTTTATGACATTTAAAATAAAAATCTTATTTTACCTTTTGACAGTTTTTAGATAAGAAACACTTTATGATCAAGGTTCCTTGTACTGCTAATGGAAGGAAACATGTCTCTGCATTTGACCCACTCTGCTCTGTCTCTGTGACACAGAGGGTGACCCGCTCTGTCTGAAGCAGAGGGTGACCCGCTCTGTCTGTGAAGCAGAGGGTGACCCGCTCTGTCTGTGACGCAGAGGGTGACCCGCTCTGTCTGTGAAGCAGAGGGTGACCCGCTCTGTCTGAAGCAGAGGGTGACCCGCTCTGTCTGAAGCAGAGGGTGACCCGCTCTGTCTGTGAAGCAGAGGGTGACCCGCTCTGTCTGTGAAGCAGAGGGTGACCCGCTCTGTCTGAAGCAGAGGGTGACCCGCTCTGTCTGAAGCAGAGGGTGACCCGCTCTGTCTGAAGCAGAGGGTGACCCGCTCTGTCTGAAGCAGAGGGTGACCCGTCTCTGTCTGTGAAGCAGAGGGTGACCCGCTCTGTCTGAAGCAGAGGGTGACCCGCTCTGTCTGAAGCAGAGGGTGACCCGCTCTGTCTGAAGCAGAGGGTGACCCGCTCTGTCTGAAGCAGAGGGTGACCCGCTCTGACACAGGGAGAACATGTAAACTCCACCCTCCTGTGCCTGAGGGAACATACACTGTATCCTCCTGATAGAGCCACAACACTGTTACTGCTGCTCTGTTATTAGACACACACAGTAAAGAGAGAGTGAGGAGAGAGGGAGGAAGACAGAGAGAGGAAGACAGAGAGGGAAAGAGTGGAAGAATGAGAGAGGAAGAGAGCGAGTGTGTGGACACAGTGAGATTTATGACACGCTCCAGAGAGAGATGTAACTGCAGCTTGTGTCTGCGTCAGCACTAACACGAGAGAGAGGAGGAAGAGGAAAGAGGACAGACAGCATGAAGAAAAAGAATGAGAGAGGGGAGCTAGAGTGAGAGAGGAGGAAGAGGAGGAGCGTGAAGAGGGAAGAGAGAACAAGAGGGAGACAGAAAAGGGAAGGAAGGAGGGGAGGATGGGAGGAGAGAGGAAGAGAAGAAGAAAGAGAAGAGAGGGAGAGAGGGAGATGGAGAATGATGTGAAACGTTGCTGAAACTTGCTTGGTCCAATACACTAAACTCTACATTGAATCAAATGTTTGAAGGCAGAAGGAACGACAGGGGGCGCTATAAATGTGACTCCATCCTGATTGTTTTGGATCCTCTTGAAGAAAATGACTCGATTTGATTTTTTCTGTCAAATATGATGCTTGAGGTGAAACGATGAACAAAAAATGAATAAGAAGTGTGTGGGAAAGAAGAGGGTGTAATCAAGAGCAAGAGGAGGGAATGAAAGGAGGAGAGGGAGAGGAGGAGAAGATCAAGAAGGAGAGAAGGGAGGAAAGATGAGAGGATGGAGCAGGGATAAAAGGAGGAAACAGAGAAAGAACGTTAAAGTGGTGGTGGGTTCATCATCACTCTTTCACTGGCTGTATGTGGTCCCTCCTTCTTCCTCTCTCCTCCTCTCTTCCTTCACTCCTTCCTCTCTCCTCCTCTCTTCCTTCACTCCTTCCTCTCTCCTCCTCTCTTCCTTCTCCCCTCCTCTCTCCTCTCTCCTCCTCTCTTCCTTCTCTCACTCCTCTCTCCTCCTCTCTTCCTTCTCCCCTCCTCTCTCCTCTCTCCTCCTCTCTTCCTTCTCTCACTCCTCTCTCCTCCTCTCTTCCTTCTCCCCTCCTGTCTCCTCTCTCTTCTCTTCTCCTTTCTTCCTTCTCTCACTCCACTCTCCTCCTCTCTTCCTTCTCCCCTCCTCTCTCCTCTCTCTTCTCTTCTCCTTTCTTCCTTCTCTCACTCCACTCTCCTCCTCTCTTCCTTCTCCCCTTCTGTCGCCTCCTCTCTTCTCTCCCTCTCTCCTCTCTCCTTTCTCCTCCTCAGCAGCAGATGAGGAGGTGTCTTCTTTAGCTCACAGAGTTTGGACAGTGTGTTCTTCTTGGTGGTCCTGGTGTTCTGTGTCTCACAGCTGGACTCACTCAGATGTTGTGTGACAGATGATCCAGAGCCACTCACACCAGCCATCGTCTGTAGGAGGAACTCTGAAACCGCTCTTCAGGATCTTCTAAATCTGCCAAAGCTGTAGTGGTTTTGTTGGATGAAGCAAGGGTTAAATCATTGGATTAAACTGCTTCCATAAAAAGTGGACATTTATGAAGTTGACGCAGCAGAACCTGAGCGTGAGGTGAGATAACAGCCCTGTGACCCTCAACAACCACGTTCAGATCACATACAGAGTCCTCTGCAGCTGCTCTCTGTGGACACAATCAGGACTAGAACCAGGTGGGACCAGGAGATGGAGCCACATATTCTCCACTTGAGTTTGAAGCCCATCCTTTGTGACAGAGTGAGTGTCATGAGCATGAAGCAGGTGCAGCAGGAGGAGCAGGTACTGGATCACTGAGTCCTCAGGAAGAGCAGCGGCTCTCAGGAGACACATCTGTGGTTTCATGATGGTTCATATCTGACTGTGGCCACTCCAGGAGACCTGCACACAGCTGCTTTTATTATGAAATGTTTTCTTTACTTATGCAAGAGCTCCG
>NW_026571353.1:1776009-1808509 GCF_026225935.1 Boleophthalmus pectinirostris | reverse complement strand
AAGGAGGAGGAGAGGAGCAAGAAGAGGAGTCGCTCGCGGGACAAAAAACGCAAGGTACTGTGCGGCTGCGGGCGGGTGGTGGTGGTGGGGCAGGTGGGAAACGGGGTGGTTGTTTTTTGGGGGGGTACGGTCCTCCTCCTTCGCCGCGCGCGCATGGAACACCTCCCCGGCTCCGAGGACAGTTCCATGCGCCCCCTCTGAATGAAGCAATGCATGTCTTGAGTACTCCTCCCTCAAACCGAGATGGGACAGGACCTCTCTACCTCTCTACCTCTCTACCTCTCTATCCTCCTCTCATCTCTCCCCTCTTCTTGTTTCTATCGCTTTTCCCCCCCTCAATGCGGTAAAACAATCCCCCTCTCCAAGTAAGCGATCTCTCTGTGTCCTGTCTCGCATCTACGGTGTTTCTGCTCATTCAGCTCTTTTGGGAATACTTGCGATCTGAAAACAGCTGCTTTGGTGAATGTTGGTGGCGCGGGTTGGAGATGTTTATTTGTCACTGTCGTATAGCGCGGGGCTCGGCCGGTGGCTTCAGGTGGAAACATCTCGAGGAGGTCTCGGTCAGACTCGGACCGAGCGCAGCGGAAAAGAAATCATTATTTTGTGCTGCAGGGGGAAAAAAAAGCCATCCGGTATCCGCCTGTCACTACGGTTACGCGCAGGTAGAAACCCGAATAGCGCTACTCCGATTAGATGAGTGTTGCGTAACTAGTTGTTGAATGTGTCTCATTGGAGGCATTCAACTGCACTGGGTAATAAACAAGCAGTTTAAAGGCTTAGGACTGGATGATTTGAAAGAATTGTGATTAGAATTGTGATTCGTGTTGTCAAATTAGAATTCAGTTCACAGTGCACAGTTCCGACAAAACCAGGAGACACACAGGGACATTTCAGAACAAACTACAGGGTTAACAGCGTTTCCTAAGCCCGTAGGAAGTCAGAACAGGCCTATATTGTGGTTGAGGGCGTTACAGTAAGTGCTGATTTTGCAATATGCTAATTGCATTCACGTGACATCACAAAACTGTAGAATCTGTAGAGTTGAACCTGAGCTGGAGACAGGTCAGACTTCTCAGGTGTTTGCGGTGTAACTGTCAGATTTGTTTCAGATCCGTGTATCATTCGTTCATTTGTTTTTTTAATATAAAACCAAAAATAAGAAAACGGAAAAATAACTTCATTTTTTGTCTCCAGAATAAAAATGAAAAAAATAGATGACGATTCATTTTTTCAGTTTTTGATTTTGTGTTTAAATGAATAATGGAAAAAGCGGATAACGTTTCCCATTTCCATTTCTCGTTTTCGTGACTTAAACTGTGGGCTTTTGTTCCCCATACGGACTGAACCAGGACTAAACCAGGTCCAACCAGGCCAGAACCAGACTGGGACTGAGACCAGGACTTAGACTGGGATTGAGACCGGGCCTGAGACCGGGCCTGAGACCAGGACTGAGACCAGGACCTTTTCCGTTTCCGTGACTTAAACTGCGATGCCGGACTTTTGCGCCCCATACGGACTGAACCAGGACTAAACTCGGACTAAACTGTTTTCAGTCCTCGTCTGGTCCCAGTCTCACTCCAGGTCTGGTCCCGGACTTGTCCCGGTCTCAGTCCAGGTCTGGATCTCAGTCTTGTTCTCAGTCCTGGTACTGTTCCCGGTCTCAGTCCTGGTCTCAGTCCCGGTCTGGATCTCAGTCCTGGTCTCAGTCCCGGTTTGTAACTCAGTCTTGGTCTCAGTCCTGGTCCTGTTCCTAGTCTAAGTCCTGGTCTCAGTCCCAGTCTGGTGCTGGCCTGGTCGGACCTGGTTTAGTCTTGGTTTAGTCTGTATGGGGAGCAAAATTCTGCAGTTTAAGTCACGAAAACAGAAAATGGGAATGGGAAACTTCATCTATTTTTTCCATTCTTCATTTAAACACAAAATCAAAAACTAAAAAAACGAATCATTATCAGTTTTTTCATTTTGGTTTTGGAGACAGTAAGAAAATAGTTGTGTTTTTCTTTTCTTATTTTTGGTTTTATATTGAAAAACGAATGAACGAATGACACATGGATTGCTTCATGTCTCTAATTCCTGGGTCTATCCACATGAAACCAAAACAAAAAAGTTCAGCTTCTCTGTCAGGAGAAATAAACTGAACTCAAATGATTTTTTCACAGTAGCTTCAGAAAGTGGTGCCATTATTCATCTCCAAAGACGTGATCATTGTCAGCTGAAAGGACTTTGTCAAGGTTCAACATCTGTAAATCCCAAGTCTGGAGATTTCAAAAACAGTGAAGGTTCTGCAGTTGTATACAGACGCCTGCTCTCCTTCTGAAATCATGACATCATCAAATCTCAAATCATGCTAACACATGAATAAAACCTATTACAACCATTTCAATTGTGATTTTGATTCATTCTGTTGCTATTGATCCCACAGGCCTCATAATGTCTCCATCAATATCTATTTTGTGTTCGATTGTTTCCGTACGCTCTTCAAAATGAAAATCGATGGACTGGTTAAAGTATCCACAATTATAAACTGGATCGTTTGTAAGTTCTTGTGTTTTAAGGACACCATAAAATACCAGCAGACACAGTACTCTGACCTGCTCTGTGGAGAAATGAGACTAGAACTGGACATGGAGGGGCATGGCTGTGGGAGAAGACGGGGGAGCGGTTGATGGGAGTGATTGGAGGTGTGATTGTGGAGCAGTTGTGGGAGTGGTTGTGGAAGCGGTCGTATAAGTGGTTGGGGGAATGGTTGTGTGAGTGGTTGGGTTTAGAGGTTGTGGATGCAGGAGTTGTTGTGGGAGTGGTTGGAGGTGTGATTGTGGAGCAGTTGTGAGAGTGGTTGTGAGAATGGGAGTGGTTGTGTGAGTGATTGTGGAAGTGGCTGTGGAAGCGGTTGTGGGAGTGGTTGGGGGAGCGGTTGTGGAAGTGGTTGTGGGAGTGGTTGTGGGAGTGGTTGGGGGAGCGTTGTGGGAGAGATACTGGGCATGGTAGCAGTTGTTGGAGCGGTTGTGGGACTGGTTGTGAGAGATATTGTGGGCATGGTTGCGGTTGGGAGAGAGATTGTGAGAGTGGTTGTGGGAGTGGAACCAGTTGTGGGAGTGGTTGTGGGAGCAGTTGTGGGAGTGGTTGTGGGACATTTAGTGGTTAGTGGTTGTGGAGGTTGTGGCTGGTTAGTGCCTGTTGAAGTGGTTGTGGGAACGGTTGTGGGAGCGGTTGTGGGAGGGGTTATGGGAAAGATTGTGGGCATGGTTGTGGTTGGGAGAGAGACTGTGAGAGCGGTTGTGGGAGTGGGACCAGTTGTGAGCATGGCTGTGGGAGCGGTTGTGGCTCTGGTTGTGCGAGCGGTTGAAGGAGAGATACTGGGCATGGTAGCACCTGTTGAAGCTTTTGTGGGACTGGTTGTGGAAATGGTTGTGGGAGAGATTGTGGGCATGGCTGTGGTTGGGGGAACGGTTGTGGAAGCGGTTGTGGAAGCAGTTGTGGGAATGGTTGTGGGCCTGGTTGTGTGAGAGATTGTGGGAAAGACTGTGGACATGGTTATGGTTGTGGGACTGGTTGTGGGAAAGACTGTGGACATGGTTATGGTTGTGGGACTGGTTGTGGGAAAGACTGTGGACATGGTTATGGTTGTGGAAATGGTTGTGAGAGAGATTGTGGGCATGGCTGTGGTTGGGGGAACGGTTGTGGAAGCGGTTGTGGAAGCGGTTGTGGGAGTGGTTGTGGGACTGGTTGTGGGAGAGATTGTGGGCATGGTTGTGGTTGGGAGAGAGATTGTGAGAGTGGTTCTGGGAGTAGGACCAGTTGTGAGTGTGGCTGTGGGAGCGGTTGTGGGACTGGTTGTGGGAGAGATTGTGGGAAAGCCTGTGGACATGGTTATGGTTGTGGGAGCGGTTGTGGGGAAGCCTGTGGACATGGTTATGGTTGTGGGAGCGGTTGTTTGAACAGCTGGGTGATGGAGGGGCTGGAGAGGGCTTGAGTTTGCGGCAGTGGCAGTAAAACTATATGTGATGCTGATGCAGAGGAAGTTGCACAGGGATATATGCACGAGGGAGGGGGAGGGGAGGGGGCATGATGAACAGGAAGTGTGTGGAGCATGCCGCTGTGCTAGGGCCGGACTGTGAAAGCCACTGGTTATGTGGTATGGAGTCGAGTCTGTTGGATGCAATAGTCAAATCTGGGAGACATTTTTGACTCTATTAAAACTGTGCAACTAATGAATTCATGTTCTTTATTATTAGTCTGTCTACATCTCCAAAACTCCACATGCATTGACCCACCTTGTGATGTCATGAAGTGGCAGGTTTCATGTTAACAGCTCCTTTTACCTTTAGTTCAGTAAAAATTGTCAATTCCAGGGCTGAAATGATCCAAATGATTCTAGGGGAGTGAACATGTGTGAATGAAACAAAACACAACTCTAGAAATCAGAAAATATAAATCCTTTAAAAAAAACTACAGCAAAGTAATCTCCTTTAATTGACCCTTCTGGTCTGTTCACGTTTTAATGCAGAGTTTTGCTGGAGCGATCGTCTCTGTACATACATCACAACATCATATAGTTATGTAATGAATTAATGGGGACAGCAACGTGACTATGGGAATAATGTATAATTCATACGCACAGTTTATACGGTGAGATTAGATCTTGTTACTGTGTAAATAGATCAGTCAATACTTTTCATTTGGTACTTTTTGAAACCCTAATGTAAATACACGTTACATTTATTCACTTTATTCATCAATACATTGTAAACACAAACTTAAAGAGCCCATGGTGCTCTTTTCTGATCCTCATCACGGACGTACATGCAGTTGTGTTCGGTTTTGGTTAATGAGTTTTATTCGGTTTTGGTTCTGGAGTTGTGTTGGTTTTGGTTCTGGAGTTGTGTTGGTTTTGGTTCTGGAGTTGTGTTGGTTTTGGTTCTGGAGTTGTGTTGGTTTTGGTTCTGGAGTTGTGTTGGTTTTGGTTCTGGAGTTGTGTTGGTTTTGGTTCTGGAGTTGTGTTGGTTTTGGTTCTGGAGTTGTGCTGGTTTTGGTTCTAGAGTTGTGCTGGTTTTGGTTCTGGAGTTGTGTTGGTTTTGGTTCTGGAGTTGTGTTGGTTTTGGTTCTGGAGTTGTGTTGGTTTTGGTTCTGGAGTTGTGTTGGTTTTGGTTCTGGAGTTGTGTTGGTTTTGGTTCTGGAGTTGTGTTGGTTTTGGTTCTGGAGTTGTGTTGGTTTTGGTTCTGGAGTTGTGTTGGTTTTGGTTCTGGAGTTGTGCTGGTTTTGGTTCTGGAGTTGTGTTGGTTTTATTTTACACTGAGATGGATGATAATTTGACTCATCAGATTTTGAATTTTGAGAAACATGTTTGAATGTGAACCGTGACTAAACCAGGACTAAACCAGGACTAAACCAGGACTAAACCAGGACTAAACCAGGACTAAACCAAGACTAAACCAGGACTAAACCAGGACTAAAACCGGACTAAATCAGGGCTAAACCAGGTGAACCAGTTTTAAACCAGAACTAAGCCAGGACTAAACCAGGACTAAAACTAGGACTAAACCAGATCAAAAATAGGATTAAACCAGGACTGAATCAGGACTAAAACAAGACTAAACCAGGTCCAAAACAGGACTAAACCAGATGGAAAACAGGACTAAACAAGGACTAAAACCGGAACTAAATCAGGTCTAAACCAAGGACTTAACCAGGTCTATAAGAGGACTAAACCAGATTAAAACCAGAAATAAACCAGGACT
Organism: Boleophthalmus pectinirostris; assembly: GCF_026225935.1. NCBI lineage: Eukaryota > Metazoa > Chordata > Actinopteri > Gobiiformes > Gobiidae > Boleophthalmus > Boleophthalmus pectinirostris. The sequence continues at coordinate 1,802,774 of NW_026571353.1, read as the reverse complement.
GAATCAGGATTAAAACAGGACTCAACCAGGACTAAACCAGTTTTAAACCAGGACTAAACCAGGACTAAATATTATTATATTAAATATTCAGCACAAATATTTTGAAGCCTTCAAATTCAACAATCAAAATTCAGAGGGTAAACTCGGCTGTGAAAAAAAATTGCAGCACAAATCTAAAATGCCAAGGCCTGAGGAATCCATCCAAAGTGATCCAATCTAATTTAGTAAAAAGCAGGAAATGGTGCAGTGAAGCAATCTGATTGGTCAGAATTAGCCTCATCAAAACTCTTTGATTTAAGTCTAAACTCCGCCCACACATGAGAACGACCAATAGGAAGCAGCCTCTGTATGTGAGTATGTTTAAAATTTCAACAACTAAAATTCAGACTAAAAATGATTCAAACATATTTTTTTCCACAGTGAAAATTCAAAGTCAGAAATTCAGCAGTATTTAAAATTCAAAATCAAATGGAATAAATGATCTTCCATATTTCCACCTTGTGATGTCATGAGGTGATAGAGGACGCTCTGTGTTTTTAAACTCCACACACCTTCATTAGAATCATTTGGATCATTTTAGCTCTGGAATTGTTGATCTGTCCTGAACTAAAGTTAAAAGAAGCCGTTAAAATGAAAACTCCCGCTTGATGACATCACGAGGTGGAAGAGAGTGTTTTGAGCTTTAAAGATATGGAGATGATAATGGTAAAAGTGCAGGTGTGTTTGTGAGGAGGTAACTCGTCTGTAACCTGATTTGGCGCTCGCAGGAGTCCATTATGTGTGAGTGTGAGGAGAAGTGGAGTCTGGGAGGAGGGAGCGGAGGTGTTGGCAGCCTCCGCTCGGCTCATCAGAAAATGGCTACGCTTGCTCTTTCTTTGATACATAAAACCACTTTGGAGCTAAAATGTACCTGAGTGTGGCTTTAAAAATGCCATGTCATATTCTGTGAAATCGTGTGGGTCATCATCATTAATATTTTCACACGTTAAAACGGAACTGGACTTTCTGCTCTGAGAGGATCAGACTTCAGGACGACAGTGTGAGAAGTTTGAAAAAACTCTGGTCTAAAAGAATAAAAACACAACAATCCCGCAAAGTAATCTGTGAATGTAAACCAGGACTAAACCAGGTCTGAACCAGGACTGAACCAGGACTAAACCAGGTCTGAACCAGGACTGAACCAGGACTAAACCATGTCTAAACCAGGACTGAACCAGGACTGAACCAGGTCAAAACCAGGACTGAACCAGGACTACACCAGGACTGAACCAGGACTGAACCAGGTCAAAACCAGGACTGAACCAGGACTACACCAGGACTGAACCAGGACTACACCAGGACTGAACCAGGACTACACCAGGTCAAAACCAGGACTGAACCAGGACTACACCAGGACTAAACCAGGACTAAACCTGGACTAAAACAAAACTAAACCAGGACTAAAACAAAACTAAACCAGGACTAAAACAAAACTAAACCAGGTCTAAACCAGGATTAAACCTGGACTAAACCAGGACTAAACCAGGTCTAAACCAGGACTGAACCAGGTTTAAACCAGGTCTAAACCTGGACTAAACCAGGACTCAAAACCAAAACTAAACCAAGACTAAACCAGGACTAAACAAGGACTAAAAGCCAGGACTAAACCTGGACTGAACCAGGACTAAACCAAAACTAAACCAAGACTAAACCAGGACTAAACAAGGACTAAAAGCCAGGACTAAACCTGGACTGAACCAGGACTAAACAAGGACTGAACCAGGTCAAAACCAGGTCTAAACCAGGTCTAAACCAGGTTTAAACCTGGACTAAACCAGGACTAAACCAAAACTAAACCAAGACTAAACCAGGACTAAACCAGGACTAAAACCCAGGACTAAACCTGGACTGAACCAGGTCTAAAACAAAACTAAACCAGGACTAAACCTGGAATGAACCAATTTTAAACCAGAACTAAACCAGGACTAAACCTGGACTAAAACAAGCCTAAACCAGGACTGAAACCAGGACTAAACCTGGACTAAACCAGGACTAAAACCAAGACTAAACGTGGACTGAACATGTTTTAAACCAGAAATAAACTAGGACTAAATCAGGATTAAAACAAGACTAAACCACTACTAAACCAGGACTAAAACCAGGATTAAACCAGTTATAAACCAGGTCTAAACCAGGACTACACCAGGACTAAATCAGGATTCAAACAAGACTAAACCAGGACTAAACCAGGACTACACCAGGTCTAAACCAGGACTAAACCTGGACTGAACCAGGACTAAACCAGAACTAAACCAGGATTAAAACAAGACTAAACCAGGACTAAAACAGAACCACACCAGGCAGAAACCAGGTGTGTGTGTGTGTGTGTTTGTGTGTGTGTGTGTGTTGGTGCTGAGACCGAGAGGAAAGAGCACCCATCACTCAGGACTTTATGAGCCGCACACGACTCACAGTGTCCCACTGACTACTTTATCAAGACACACACACACACACCTGCACACACACCTGCACACACACACACACACACACACACACACACCTGCACACACACCTGCACACACACACACACACACACACCTGCACACACACCTGCACACACACACACACTGCACACACACCTGCACACACACCTGCACACACACACACACACACACACACACACACCTGCACACACACACCTGCACACACACACACACACACTGCACACACACCTGCACACACACACACACACACACACACACCTGCACACACACCTGCACACACACCTGCACACACACCTGCACACACACACACAAACACACACACACTCACCTGCACACACACACACACACACACACACACCTGCACACACACACCTGCACACACACACACACACACACACTGCACACACACACACACACCTGCACACACACATACACACACACACACACACACACACACACTGCACACACACACACACTGCACACACACACACACACACCTGCACACACGCACACACACCTGCACACACACACACACACACTGCACACGCACACACACACACACACACACCTGCACACACACCTGCACACACACACACACCTGCACACGCACACACACACACACACACACACACCTGCACACACACACACCTGCACACACACACACACACACACTGCACACACACACACACACTGCACACACAAACACACACACACACCTGCACACACACACACACCTGCACACACACCTGCACACACACCTGCACACACACACCTGCATACAAAGTGCGTCCTCATGTCACACACTCACACTTTCTGACTCGATGTTGAAGGGACAGTGTGTGTCGTGTGGAGCAAACTGTTCTATTGTTTTTGTGTTGATCCACTTTGGGAAAAGAATCAAATGCACATTATTACACAAGTATTGTTATTGTGATATTGATACTTTGCAGTGACATCACTCTGGGGGTGTTCTGTATCGATGTAGATGGAGGAAGGTTCATCAGTTACCACGGTGACACATAGTCTGTAACTTAATGTGAGAGGGACTTGTGTAACATCAGCTCAGCTCTTTTTGGTCAGATTGTGTTAAAATAAAACCAAAGTCTACCACGCCTCAGACAGAGCATGCCTACAGTTAGCATCATATCACCAGGGAAAGTAGATGACATCAGCTGTAAAATATCAATAAGTTAAAAAAGTACAAGTCTGTTTCTGATGATTTCACATTTGTGACAAAAGAGAAAAATGACAAACTGATGCACTCATCCTCATGTTTGTCCAGGTCTGAACTCCAGAGGTGAGATGTTTCTTACACAAAGTGTGCTCCTGAATGTTGTGTGGTTGTGTCGTCCTGAGCTCCGGTGTTTGATCTGTCAGCACAAATGAACTGAAGTCAAATGGTATAAAAAAGGTTTCAAAAGAAGCACTTTCTGGACCTACAGAGGATAATACACAGTGGATCAAACTCAGTGGTTCCTTCCTCTTTGGGAAGGGAAGTCAGTTAAAAGATGCCAAAAAACCCAAGACACTCACTGGTTAAAATAAAATGCCTTTATTCATTTACGGCATGTCTTAACCCTCTCCAGGCAGGCGTTGCAGATTTGCAACAGCTAAATGCCAATTACCTACTTACTCCACATCCATATTTTATGAGCCTTTTTTACTCAGGAGCCTTTTTTCCCATCCATGCTGATAAACGTGGACGATGCAGACTGTGCAAGAATGACTACACGCAGAAGTGCGAAGTACTTTTGTGCTTTACAATGGACAAAAATTGTTTCTTGGAGAACCACACAAAAAAATGATGTTGTTCTGCCACTGTAAAGCTGTTACACTGAGCTTTTTGTTTTCATTGTTATGAAATGTTATGTATACAAATAAACTTAGCGCTCATATCATTTTCAGTCTTCAGTGTTAATTTACAACACTGGACCAATGCTGCAAATCTGCAACATCCCAGAACACACTGGATGTGAAGGTCTCACTCAAAAAAAAATTTTCCCCAAATATCAGATTTTTTTCCTGTTACTAAAATTTAATTTGAGCCTGAGAGGGTTAATGAACAAACTTACAAAGTCCTGACACGTTTCAACCTGTGGTTTTCCTCAGGGACAAACTGTTTGTCCCTGAATGAAAAGGTATTAGCATTAGCAAGTGACTCGTGTGTGTGTGTGTGTGTGCGTGTGCATATGTGTATGTGCGTGCGTGTGTGTGCGTGTGTGTGTGTGTGTGTATGTGTGTGTGTGTGTGTGTGTAGGTGTGTGTGCGTGTGCATATGTGTATGTGCGTGCGTGTGTGTGTGTGTATATGTGTGTATGTGTGTGTGTGCATATGTGTATGTGCGTGTGTGTGTGTGTGTGTGTGTTCTGTTTAAATCTGTTATTGATGAGTTTGGCTCTGAAAAATGACCACTGTCACACTGTGAACAAAGAGTTATTGTGAGAGTCAGCAGGTCCAGAGCAGCTCCACCTACCCACAATGCACCTCACCACTGAACCGCCACTGTCCCACAAAGCACCTCACCACTGAACCGCCACAACACAATGCACCTCACCACTGAACCGCCACTGTCCCACAATGCACCTCACCACTGAACGGCCACTGCCACAATGCACCTCACCACTGAACAGCCACAATCCCACAATGCACCTCACCACTGAACCGCCACTCTCCCACAATGCACCTCACCACTGAACCGCCACTGTCCCACAATGCACCTCACCACTGAACCATCAGACTCCCATAATGCACCTCACCACTGAACGGGCAATCTCCCACAATTAGGGGTGTGCAAAAATATCAGAATATCGATATATCGTATCATTTAATGTGATGACACAGTATCGATATCACGGGCTACTGTATCGATATATCACCAGGAGTATTTTTAGGTGTGTTTTACTAAATTATTTTGTTACAGCTACAGTTTTGTTGCTTGTGGAGTGAAAGAAAGCTCATTTATTCAACACATTTGACATTTTCACTGTTTTGAGGATTAAAATATCATGTTTCATATGAACTTTGCACAAGAAGTGGTTTAACAAACACTTTTAGTGTCACAGCCATGATTTAGCCTTTATTTTTTATTGAACCGTATCAAATCGATTTGAAATATATCATATCGAATTGAAAGTGCAGTGTATCAAGATATGTATCGTATCGTGGCCTGTGTATCGAGGTATGTATTGTATCGGCAACTCCTTAATGATATCCAGTCCTACCCACAATGCACCTCACCACTGTACCGTGTGTATACAACATTAAAATGGGAAACAGTTTGTCATTTCATTTTTCTGTTTTAGAGTAAAAAAAACACAAAAAAACAAAAAAAAAACAGATTTCAACCTCTATTTCCAGTATTTAATTTAAAGTTTATTTCAAATAACACCTTGGTGCCTATTTTAATTTAGATACTTTATTCTCTCTGGTTTATTTGAAGTTCTGCTGTTAGAAGGACTCACCTGAAAAACCGTTGCAGTTTTGTCATTTTCCTTTATAGAGACTTGTTAACTTTTATATGTTAGAATGTTGAACTCTATGATGAAAAACCAGAAACAGCCATGGTAAATGGTCACATTTTTCTATAGCACTTTTCCACCTTCAAGGCACTCAAAGCACTTTACAACAAGGAACCACTCACCCATTCACACACACATTCACACACCAGTGTACGCAGACACTGTGGGCAAGGTGGGTTAAGTGTCTTGCCCAAGGACACAACAGCAGCATTCATCTGTGGGAGCTGGAATCACACCACAACCTGTGGGTCAGTGGATCTGACCACTCAACCTGTGATGTTTATGTAGAGAGCTGGATTCGAACCGCCAACCTTCAGATCAGTGGGCGAATGCTCTACCAACTGAGCTACTGCCGCCATAAACTCTCCTTTGTTCAGCTGATGCCAAAGAACTATAATCAGAATAGTTTTTATGACAGATCCATGGTTGACACTGAATTCATTTGATCAAACTGGTCCTAGTGTCGTGTATAAACAGCTGCTCTGTTATTGTACATTTAAGCATCGAAGTCGCTTAGCAAGTCCAGTCTTATCCTGAAATCCTGAGCTGAATCTGAATCCATCTCCAGTTTAAGCCTCAACTCGTTCCGTGACAGAAATAAACCTGAGTCTGACCAAAGCCACTCAGACCTGAAGTTTAAGCTCTTTGTGCTCGTGGTGACTCTGAGAAGACCAGAGCAACGGAGCAACGACATCACGGAAAAATGGGCTCAAAGTGTGATTTTTTTTTAATGATCGGATTAAACGAGAGAACAGCCACAACCACACGGACAAGAGTTTGATTTGGGCTATGGAAATTTTCTGGTCATTCAGATCTGAAGAGTGAGAAGAAAGACTCCCCTCCTCTCCTGTTCTTCCTGCTCTCTTTTTTCTCCTACTATTCTCCTGTTCTTCCTCCTCTCCCGGTCGCTTTGTGGACAGAGAGGAGGAGGCTGTGGAGTGTAGAATCTGGTTAATGTGTCCGGGGAATGAATTTGCCTGACCCCTTCAGGATGTGCAGTAGTAAATGTGGAGATGAAGTTCCACTGCGAGAGAATGCGACACACTAGGGGATGATGAGAGAGACAGACGTGATGAAGAGGAGAACAGACAGAGCCCGCTGAAAACCAGTTCATCCTTATCCTTCAAAAATAAATAAATATAAAAAAAAGTACCTGCAGTATCTCTGTTGGAGACTTCTGTTTCATATCACACTTTTTTCATATCGCATGAGGGGCCCAGGGGGTGGCCCCCGCACCCGAACCCTCCACGGGGGCTGTGGGGGTGGCTCGACCTCCTCCAACTTGAGTGAGGATCTGAGGCAAAACTCCAACACACATTTAACTTATTTTCAATTCTCAAATTATCGAGTAATAATACAGATCAACAGTAAATCCACTTAGCCTTAGCACACACACACACATATGCACACACACACGTATATGCACACACACACACACACACACTCATATGCACACACACGCACACACGCATGCACACACGAATATGCACACACATTGACACACACACACATATGCACACACACACGCATATGCACACACGCCCCCACACACACGCACTCACACAGTCATATGCACACACACACATATGCACACATGCCCACACACACACACACACACTCATATGCACACACACACACACACGCATGCACACACGAATATGCAAACACATTGACACACACACACATAAGGTCCACACTGTCACCAGCCCCTGTCACCTTTGTCCCTATTTGTGTGTAATCTTCCATCGTAATGTCTGTCTGTGTCTTGTCGTGTTGTTTGGTTCCTATTTGTTGTAATGTTTGTAGTTTGCAAATAAAATAAAATAAAAACTAAAAATACTGAAACATTCCAGACGAAGCATTAACATGTCCATGGAGAAAAGCATCTGACGGACCCTCCAGCAGAAAAGTGACACCGTGCACCTTAAAGCTCTGAGCTACATTCACTTTATAATGTGAGTCTGTTCACACACATGTGACAGAGTCCACACGGCTCACAGTGCACTGACCTGTGTGACTGATGACGCCTCTTGGACATTAGTGTACAACAGGTGTCTGCGACCTGTGTTATGGTCTTTACGGTGACACGTCGTTACGGTGACGGGTGACGGCCGCGTGTGATTTGTGCGAGCGCCGCAGTGGACGGGGCAGTGGACGGGGCAGTGGACGGTGCTCCGGCTCAGCTCTGTGGAGAGGGGTCATAATGCGTTAGAGGTGTCATAGAGGAGGAGAGGGATTGTGATTTGTGAGGGCCAATGTGTCCGGAGCAGACTCTGGTTAACAGTGGTGGAGAAAAGGGGATGGAGATTCTGAGGAGGCTGGTGATTCTGCTGCTGTAATGGAGCTGGAATCAAAGGAAGAAGTTTAAAGGGTCCAAATTAAACTCTTGTATGATGTTCTAATGTTTCCTCATCACAAACATCTGGACTTGTGTTTTGTTTCATTCACATGTTTGACACACAACCACTGCATATTTACTGTAGTATTGCAAGATCTTCTCTCAAACACAAAACACTCTCTTCCACCTTGTGATGTCATGTGGTAATACAGGAAGTGCTCCACTGTGTTTTTAAACTCCACCATCCTTCACCAGAATCATGTGGATGATTTCAGCTCTGCAACTGTCAGACCCTCCTGAACTAAAGGTAAAAGGAGCTGTTCACTTGAAAACTCTTTTGAGCTGTGGAGATGTAGACAGACTGATCATAAAGACTGTGATGGGAAAGTTCATTTTTTTCCATGAACTAGTTCAAAGTTCAGTTCACAAATTTCAAAATGAACTAGTTTGTTCATAAGATGTGTGACGAATCCCTCAGTCGTCCAGGTAGAATCCACGTCGAGGAGAAAACTCAGTTTGTCGACTGGACAAAAGTTAGTTTGGTTGAGGATGTTTCTCAGCTCATCCAAGCTTGTTTACAGTTTCTGTTTGTTAGTTCAGCCTATTGACCTGTACAGGGTGTGGGGTCTAATTAACAGAACAATTCATGGCCATTTTTGTTAAGAAAGAGAATCCTTCTCTAAACAGAAATGGACTCAGACACCGTCTATCTCCTATTTACAACTCCATCCTCAAACCTAAATCAAAACAAACAAGAGAACAACAGGTGTATCCAGGTCAGGTCCAGAGGTGTGGAAGCTCCATTATGGCCATGAATTGTTCTGTTAATTAGACCTCACACCCTGTACAGGTCAATAGGCCCAACTAACAAAAACTATAAACAAGTGTGTGTTAGTTTCAGTGTAGTTAGCTCCTCCCTGCAGGCAGATATAAGGAAGTGTCCACCAGTGTCTGACCAGAACTGAAGAAGCAGCTTGGATGAACTGAGAAACATCCTCAACCAAACTAACTTTTGTCCAGTCGACAAACTGGATTTTCTCCTCGACATAGTTTGTTCATAGTTCCAAAAACCTTACTGTGAGCAATTTCTTTTCCATATCTGGTAATACTTTATAATAACTACACCTTATTTAGCCTTAATAAAGCATGAACAAAGACTTAATCAATAATGATTCAGGCTTAGTAACTACTTAATTACCACCTGAATTAGCACTTAACTTGCACTTAATTCATCTGTGCTGTAAATAGTTACTCAATACTTCTTAATTACTCATGAACTAACCATTTTCATGTTTACAAATGCATATTTAAGTACAAATTTGAGCATTTATTAATGATTAGTAAGTTATGAGAGAATGATTTACTAGTAATGCATTATTGTTTCTCTGGAATTTGACCAACCTTAACAAATGCTTAATAAACATAATTACCCTTCACTTTAGAAAAGCTCTCAGAAAGACTTAACTAACAGATAACAGTTGCCTGAATGAGCATTGCATTGTATTATTAGTAAATCATTCTATCATAACTTACTAATCATTAATAAATGCTCAAATGTGAACTTAAATATGCATTTGTAAACATGCAAATGGTTAGTTCATGAGTAATTAAGAAGTATTGAGTAACTATTTACAGCACAGGCGAATTAAGTGCAAGTTAAGTGCTAATTCAGGTGGTAATTAAGTAGTTATTAAGCCTGAATCATTATTAATTAAGTCTTTGTTCATGCTTTATTAAGGCTAAGTAAGGTGTAGTTATTATAAAGTGTTACCCAATATCTTTGCCAAAGCTCATATAGAACCACAGACATTAATGATTTGATCAAATTTAACATTGAAAATATGTGTTAGATTTCATCCATATTTAATTTTGAATCCTCGTCCAACCAGGGTTCACACGAGCTTTTCTCCAGTGTTTGTGTTCAGGCACACGAGGAGCAGCTGCAGCTTCACCCTGACAGTTCATTCTCAAAAAACAAAAGTTGCTACTTCAATGGTCTTTTTTAATTGTGCTTTCATATCTCTTGAAAGTCTCTCTGGTTTTAAGTTTGCGGCTGATGTGACTGAAGTGTGGATTTTCAAAGTTTGCACATAAATGAGGTTGTTCTCTTCCTCGGTGACCTTGAGCTCTTTTAAATGTTCACATGATGGATCCTTGTTGCCCCTGCTACAGTCGCCTCCTGCTGCTTCTTTGTTTTGTCTCGTTTCGACGACACACGCGGCGATGCGACGCTGGGGGCTCGTGTTGTTGTCAGATTGAATGTTTTTCTGCTAAATATTGCGAGCTCTCTATGCTGTGTTTAGCCGGGTTTAAGCCTGGAACACTCAAGAAATCTGGCACCGTATTGAACCAAGTTAAACAGACACTCGTGCCATTCACAGAATGAATACAGGTTGTTCAGTTCACAATCTCCAAAATTATGAAGACACAACACTGAATAGAGTCATTCCAACATGTGTAAATGAAACAAAACATAAGTCCAGGTGTGTTATTGAGGAAGGAACAACATTAGAACATGACCTAAAGGGATAGTTCGGGTTTTTTGACATGAATCTGTATGTCATCCCCGTGAACAGTGTGGTGCATCCACACTGACTTCACCTCCGAAAGTGTCCGGTGAGCTGAGATCCTGGCCGGATTTGGTGCTGAGGAAAGTAGTCCGGCAAGTTGTCTGGGGACTGTATAATAAAGCGTTTTTCTTTTCAAAACAATATGTGTTAAAAAGAGTGATGCATTTGCATCACAAAACCTCCATCCTCTAAAAAGTCAGACCTCATAATCACTTGGCGCTATTTTCTCTCCGTACGTATCACTGCGCACGGCTGCCAGGTGACAGCCGCACACGGATCCATCATTTTCTTCAGTTGTTCGGCAGTGTTTACTTGTTCAGACCGGTGACCGCCGCGACGCGAGAGAGCTAATGTCAGAGCTAGTGTGACAGGTATATAAGCTTGTATAAGATACATAACTATATATCTAAAAAATAGTGTGAACTTGCGATTTTCCGGGATGTAACAACAAAAATCTGTCTGAATCTCTGCACAAATTTCACTGTTTTCCTGTAACGGATGTATATTCGGGTTCAAGAAGATCTCCCATTGGCTCTGTGCTAAAATCAATTTCTTCATCATCGGTGTTGTAATCAGACATGTTGTCGTTAACATTCCGAGCAGTAAACAAAGTGAACCAGGCGCGGCTGTCACCTGGCGGCAGTGTGCAATGATACTAACGGAAAGAAAATAGTGCCAAGTGATTATGACGTCTGATTTTTTAGAGGACAAAGGTTTTGTGGTGCAAATGCATCACTCTTTTTAACACATAGTGTTTTCAGAAGAAAAACACTTTATTATACAGTCCCCAGCCAACTTGCCGGACTACTTTCCTCAGCACCAAAACCGGCCAGGATCTCGGCTCACCAGACGCTTTCGGAGGTAAAGTCAGTGTGGATGCATGACACTGCTGACAGGGATACCATACAGATTCATGTCAAAAAACCTGAACTATCCCTTTAAAGCTCACAAGAGTCAGTTTTGTCTAATAATACGAGCTTTAATTCAAAGTTCTGTTGAAAATCAGTGAGGTTTCAGAGAGGTTTGCTGTTGCATTCTTCAGATTTACTTTCTGATCATTTGTTGACTAAATGGAATGTAGTTTTGGACTTTTTATTTTCTTGATTTCTTTTGTTGCAGTTTGAGTGTCTCCTCCATCATCTGTCCTCTCCCTCCCCTCTCTCTTCTTCTCTTTCTCCACTCTCTCTGTCTGTTCAAAAGGAGTTTCCAGCAGAGCCCCCTCACAGCGTCCCTCCTCTCCTTCTCTCCTCTCCTCTCCTCTTCTCTCTCTGTCTGTTCACAGGGAGTTGGGTTTTACCAGCAGAGCCCTCCTCCTCCTCCTCTCTCAGCGTCTTTGTTGTGTTGAAGAAAGCGCTGTGTCTGAAAATAGCTCCTCACATAAAGAGCAGAGGAATGCCCAGAACTCACGCTGTTTGAGGCTTTCTGCTCCTCTTCCTCTTCCTCCTCCTCTCTGATCTGAACGGTCACTCCCTAAACCCCAGCGCCTGCAGTCAGTCGTGAGTCAGTGCTAGTGCGGCGTCTGCAGCTCAGGGAGGGGTCTGTCCTTATACTGAGACAAGGAGAATGAGACAGAGTTTGGGTGTGTCGCTGCTCTGGAAAGACACGCTCGGTTGTGATTGTGGGACCATTTTTAAAGCATCTGTTCCAGTTATAATGATACTCATAGGTCATTTGTTGAAACTGTTACAATTTGCACATTTTAAATCACAATATTCACCTAAAATGTCACAATGAAAGAAAACTACTGACCTCACCGTACACATCATCACAACAAAGCGCCACAGGCTGTGGGCTCCTCCAGTGGATAGCTGCACCTCACACGAGAGCAATACATTTCTTTTTTTTTTTTCTTCTTCTTCATTTGTGGGCCTGGTCAAGCAGAAGTAAACATCAAGGCCAAAAATTCAAGTTAATGCATCTGATATAAAAATGTATTGAACAGATACATATGTACTCTAGTTTATGAAACTGTTGACCTTTTTTCTGTTCCATTTTTGGTTCTAAAGTTCCATATGTTTTAAACAGACCATGTATGAAACATGGAACAAAAATTATTTCCCAAATTTCAAAGACCTGGAAATCATGTAAATAAATGGATGTATTTCATCATATCTTGTGTTATTCCATCTTTGAACTGTTGATGAAGGGACATGATTTTTTTTTTATGTATTTAAAATGATAAAAATTTGCTTGGAAGAACTGACATATTTTATAGAAATAGTTTCCTTTCATTTTGAAGTAATATTAAAGTATTCAGAAGAAAAAAGTGACAAATGATGTAAAATCCTGCACCTTCTACTTGTTTGTACAATTTTTCCTCCGTTACTTTTCTCTCTGTTACCATGACCTTTCTTCATAAAAAATCTCATGAGTCAAAAAGTAAGAGGTTTTTCAACCTAATCTTGTACCATATGGTAGAAAACTATATGAAGCAAATATTCAAACCAGTTTGTTAAGGATATGGAAGTGAGAACCAAGAGTTATCACTGTTTGGATTTATTGCCCAAAAAGTGCTGCATATTTCATTCCCTCCGTTACCGACATGAGTTTTTAAATTTTTTGTCAACAACTTGAAAGAATATCACAGGTTTAACTTGACCCTGTTGGAGTGTAACTCTTTCCTACATTCTGATACTTTACTTATTTCAATAGTCCCTCTAGTTTCTGAATAAGAGACATTTGAATGTCAAAAATCTGTCTGTTTCCCTCCATTACCACTTGACCAGACCCTTGTACATTGAAAAAAAAAAGGTTGCTAGATTTGCGTAAAAATGTTCTGGAAAGCGGTTGCATGCAATAAAATTATGTTTAGTCTTTGAAACTTTTTTCGATCCCCTCTACACATATTTTTCTCAGAACATGAATGTCACTTTTTCATGTTGATGAAATTTGATCAAATCTTGCTGAATATGCATATTTATCTTATGTTACCTTATCGTGAAATGTATAAGTCTGTATAATTTAATTTAATTGATCTAATTCTGTAAAAGAAAACAAAAACTTTAGTTTTCCACAGTTCTGTTTTGTCTTAAACAGAATAAAACACACAGAGACACAAGTACAGAGACACACAGTTTGGAGCTGGACAGTGATTTATTCCAGTGAAGAAGCTCTGGTCTCTGTGGACACAGAATAACACATGATGATCACATTCTGATGATCTACTCTGTTGTACATGTTGAAATACTTTTAAAGTACCTATAATGGACCAGAACAGAATCACATGAACATTAGAATTGTATCTGCAGAAACAAAACTCACCATGTGCTGCTTTTCTTCCTCTAAACACAGTAACAGGTAGGGCATCTGGTATAAAGTCTCCTAGTGCCACATCACCCTGTAGAAACATGATCACTGTTTCAATTAGGGCTGGGTATCATCAAGAAGTTGCCGATACAATACATATCTTTACAGTGAGCTTCTATATATATATATTATATATATTTCAAATAGATTTGCTACATGTCAATAAAAAATAAATGCTAAATCATGTCTGTGATACTAAAAGTCTTTGTTAAATCACTTCTTGTGCAAAGTTCATATGAAACACAAACATTTTAATCCTCAAAACAGTGAAAATGTCAAATGTGTCACATAAATGAGTTTCCTTCCTCTAAACAAACAACAAAACTGTAGCTGTAACAAAATAATGCAGTAAAATATACCAAAAATACTCTTATCGATACAGCAGTCCCCGATATCAATACTGTATTATCATATTAAACAATATGATATATCGATATTTCGATATTTTTGCACACCCCTAGTTTCAAAGTTCATTTTAAAAAAATCTTTTAAAATCATTTGAGTTGGTTTACTTACGTTGTTCATCTGTGCTCTGTGGTTTGTTGGTTCTCAAACATCTTCCTTTTTCCTGAAACATCAGCTGTAACATTCATGAACTTCCCCACAGCTCCAGCAGAGCTCTGGACGTCACTCTGTGTTTGCAGACGACTCTGGACTCTCTTATTGTTGTCAAATTTGTTTATTGCAATTTGAGCAACCCCCCTTGGTCCATTTTTTCATTTGTACCAAAACGATGATGCGAAGCTGCCGAATCAAATTAAATCAAATCTGTAGAGCACATTTCAAACAACCAAAGCTTACCCAAGCGCTGAACAACATTTACAGTGAAATAAAACACACAATAAGCAAATCAAGCACAACTATAATAATAATAAAATAATAATAATAACAGCAGGAAGGTGCCAAGGCGTCTCTTCCTCACTCTGAACAAACGCCAAGGAGAAAAGGTGTGTTTTGAGGGAGGATTTAAAGTGCTCCAGTGACTGTGCAGTTCATGGAGCAACCACAGAGAAGGTCCTATCTCCTCTGGTCCTCAGCTTGGTCCTGGGGGAAGCAGGAGGCGCTGGTCTGGAGAGCTCAAACCTCTGGATGGAACATGGGGCTGGAGGAGTTCAAATACATGGGAAGGTGCTGTTAAGACTCAAAAAAACAATCTTACAATTTGAAAATGGATTCTAAATGTACAGGGAGTGTCAAGGGTTCGTCCAAAATAAATGTAAAGTAATGACGGCTCAGTCGAAAAAACTTCACTTAAGTAAGTTTTTATTCACACCACAGCTCAGAGTAAAAACAGGGGGGAGGAAGCACTCCACGTGCTCTAGGGCCACATGAAGACACAGAGTCAACCTTTTCATCAGAAGAGCCTCTAGGCAGAAAATCCATGTTCAGGTCGTATTACAAATTGTTATAAATGAAATTGTATTTCAAGTTTAAAATATTTTAAAAAGTAAATATAAAAAGTAATAAATATATTAAATCCTTAAAATACAGCAAAAATGTTGGAGGAAATAATGATTTGGGTGGAAATGGCGTCTTAAGTGTAACAGGGTTAATAATTGTCTGATTTTCAGGCAACAACTTGTAAAATGTTCAGTAATTCGAGCTCTACAACCTTCATTTCAATTGAATTTTAAATCTTTTTCTTTTAATATAGCATTGGTGGGTTTGTAAACCAACAAATGAAGTAGCTAATGCTGTTATGCATGATTATGCGTTTTCCTGTCAATATCTCTAAAAATGTTGATGTTTTGAATTGGTAAACATCCAAAAGTTTACTAATTCTTCCCTGATATCCAGGGATTATTCCCTGTTGCTTTCATCAAATATACATTCAATTGTTCAAGAGAAATGTTGCTGACAAACCAATAGAAGAGGGAATGATTTTCTGACTAGTGGGTCTTCTCACTACAGGGCCTTCTGACTAGGGGGCCTTCTGACTAGTGGGCTTTCTGACTAGGGGGCCTTCTGACTAGTGGGCTTTCTGACTAGTGGGCCTTCTGATGATAAGGGTGTAATCGCCCCGTTATCGCCCGACCGGCGATGACGGGGCAACAAGAGGCGCTCCGTCACAGGGAGCCAGTGCAGAGGTTTAAGAGCAGGACTGATGTGGTCTCTTTGCTTTTTGCCAGTTCAAAGTCGAGCTGCTGCTTTCTGGACCCTGTAGACGGCTGAGCTAGAATCAGAAAATAAAAGAAAATAAAACTGGAGAATGAAGTATGTTCAGAGCAGCGGGTGTGTATCATATTCATGGTACGAATGACTCCAAATACAACTTGAAAGGGTCAGTGAGAAGGAAACAATACAATACCATAATTAAAAGCTCTGGAAATCGATGCTGGAGAATGGATTTGCTTTAAAACAGTGAGAGCACGGGCTGCGTACGCTTCCTTTAAGATCACATTCCTGTATTTTTGTATTTTCTCCACAAACTGCAACTTCACGGACATAAAACTGTGATAAACGTTGAGCACAGGTACTATCCAGTCTGGATTCTGAACACATGAACCTCTGTGCTGATCCTCGTCTCTCCTGAAGCGCTCCCACATCCACTGACATGTTTCTGTTTGGATGCCGAGGTAGCACGTCGTACTGCAGTGTCTCCTCCTCCTCCTCCTCCTCCGCTCCCCTCCGCTCTGATCCAAGCCCCCAGCACGTGGACCTACGGCGGGGTCTGCTCCTGCCAGCTCCTGTCTGCTCCTGCCAGCCCCCGTCTGCTCCTGCCAGCCCTCCTGCCCCTCCCCGTTCCTCTGCGCTAATCCGCCGCTCCTCTCCAATTGTTATTCCGATGGTGCGGCGCTTACGTAACAGCCCGGAGGAGAGGAGAGTCGACGGAGAGAGGGGGAGAAGAAGAGAGGAGAGAGAGACGACTATCGAGAAGGAGGGAGAGAGAGAGAGCAAAGAAGAGAGGGAACAAGAAGGAAAAAGGAGAGGGGGAGAGAAAGAGGGGGCTGTTGATGAGAAATAGATAGAGGACCATAAATAGAGGAGGGAGAGAGGAGTTAGAGGGAAAAGGAGAAGAGAGAAGGAGAGTGAGGGGCGTCGAGAGAGAAAAGAGGGAGGGGTGGGTGAGAGGAGAGGACATGTGGTTTGTCGTGATGCTCAGAGTTGGGGTCCAGTACATTAGTGGCAGTGACTCTATTGTATGAGCAGAAACAGAAGAAAAGCGACGGGCCCGTGGTGTGAGCACATGAGGACGTGTGCGCTGTACTGCTCTTACACACTTAAAGATCCTTTATATTCAATTATTCATCCACTCACACTCCGAGATGTTAAGCTCCTGAATTCTATCTCACTGTATCGTATTATGAGTGTTGGGAAGGTGACTTTTAAAATGTATTCCCCTACAGATTACAGATTACATACCTCAGAATGTAGTTTGTAATGTAATCCATTAAATTACTTAAAGTTAGTAATGTAATCTGAATACTTTGGATTACTTGATTTTCTGTAGAGAAGCAAAGACGAGGAAATCTTCACATAAGAAGTTTTGTTTTGCCTTCTAAAAGAAAATAAAAAATCCTGATTTTACTGAACTCTGTTAAATATATTATTGATAGAAGACGAGGAGACATGTCCACATAACATGATTTAATCCTGTTAAATCCTGTTTTAGTCCTGGTTTAGACCTGGTTTAGTCCTGGTTCAGTCCTGGTTTAGTCCTGGTTTAGTCCTGGTTTAGATCTAGTTTAGTCCTGGTTTAGTCCTGGTTTAGTCCTGGTTTAGATCTAGTTTAGACCTGGTTTAGTCCTGGTGTAGTTTCCAGCAATGAGTGGAATTACCGAGAAAAAAATTTACTATGACTATAGCCCAAAATGTGAAAACAGGAAAATACCACTGTGTAATCCATTTATTTCAACAAAGTAACTGTAATCCAATTACCACTCACTGAAACAGTAACTGTAACTGAATACAGTTACTCATAATTTGTACTCTGATTACATAACTCCAGTACATGTAATCTGTTACTCCCCAACACTGTCTACAGCCGCTGTTCACTCCACTCTACTGTAGCCACAGCTGCCCTGGGACAGACCCACAGAAGACAAACAACAGAGCACGCTGCCCGACAAAGGCAGAACACCGTAACATCATTGATCCAAAATGAGTTCATATCATATTGTTTGTATTTGAGAGCTCCTTTATCATGGGAATAAATATCATGAAAAATATTGAGCTCAAAATTGACCTTTGACCTTATTTGTTTGTGTTCTCTGTCTTTGTATCATGAACCAAAAATAAGTTTTTGTGCAAAGTCAAAAGGCAGAAACAGTGTGTGTTTGGTTTGATTTAGTTCATAAATATATTTGATTTTAAAATCCAAACTCTGGCCTCCTTCTTTTTGTTGTGGCCTTTTCTCAGGGTCTGAACACATTCCATAAATAAACCTTTGTATTCAATTATACTTCAATGATCTTTAATGTGAAAGTATTGTGTGTATTTATTTATACTGTACACACTGTTCTGCAGAGTCACTTGTGTCAAACTGTTTGACTGTGTAAAGGTTCGTTCACACCAAAGCGTCAAATCGTCCAGTTTCTATGTAAAGTCGATGTGGACGCGCGACTAGAGCGTCCTGCCTTTTTTGCGGCGCGTCTTTGGCGTCAGCGCGGCACAAATCTGCTGCGCGTCCAAGGCATCAGCGTCAAGAAGTTGAAAATGCTGAACTTTTCACATCAGATGTGCTGCGTTAACCAATCAGGGAGGAGTATCCAGTGACGCAGCGATGTTATTATCAAGAAGAAAAACTCGAGAACCAGAGCGAGAACCACAAACATGAGCAGAGCATAATATATACGACACAGCGGCTCGCAAGGACTACACCAGAGCCGGACCGGGACTAAACCAGGACTAGACCAAGACTAAACAAGGACTAGACTGAGACCGGGACTAAAACAGGACTAGACCGGGACTAAACAAGGACTAGACCGGGAATAGACTGTAATTAGACCGGGACTAGACCGTGATTAGACCGGGACTAGACCAGGACTAGACCAGGACCAGACTGGTATTAGACCAGGACTAGACCGGGACTAGTCCGGTATTAGACCAGGACTAGACTGGGACTAAACCAGGACTGATCCAGTGTCATTAGCGGAGTATAAATATATAAACACCCCAGTCGTTGACCTGATCTCCTCTGCTGATGTTTTATGTCATAAAAACACTAAAGTCTCTCTCAGTCTGGTCTGACATTGTTTTGGCAAAAGAGCGGGACCGGGCTCTTGTTTCCAGGGCAACGGCACACGTCAAGTATTTTTCTCCCGTTCGTCCACAGCGTCTAAACTCAAATGCAAAGGCGTCAAAATAGAGGTGTCAAGGCGTTTTTTGACACTTTGGTGTGAACAGCCCTTAAGTGTCGGTGCACGATCCTGATCAACACTAAACAGGAAATCCCAAACTCTTCTAGATCATTTCAAAAAACACATGATGACTGGAGCTTGGTGATGGGTTTTTCTTAGAATGGATGGAAGTCTGGAGAAAATCAAGCAAATCATGATAATTTCTGTTTCTTTGGCCTTTGCACGAAAACTTATTTTTGGCTCATGATACAAAGACAGATACAGGAACTGACAAATAAGGTCAAAGGTCAATTCTGAGCTCAATATTTTTCACTTACAAATATTTCTTCATTATAATAACTAGTTGTCAAATTTTGGGAGCCCTGACTATTCTACTTTTATCTGGACAAAACAGAAACTTTGACATCATTTTTCTCAGTTTCACACTCTGGAGAGTTAAAGTCTTTTGCTTTTGTAGGATAGTGTGGGTGATGTAGGCTTGTGGGCGGAGCTTTGCACAGAGTCTTACAGCTAATTGTAATGAGGGTTTGAATATGGTCAGAGACGGCGAGAGAGACCACCAGATTGTTGCATAAAACCTCGTCTTTAATGCCCTGGTTACAGATCTAATGTTTGACCCAGGTGGACAGAGTGCAGAGAAGGTGCAGAGGTCCACACTTGACTCTGCAGGAGAGAGAGTGTGTTTATATGAAAGACCAAAAGGCTGATGGGAGATGAGAGTGTGCACAGTGACAGCACCCAGACAGGAGGGGGCAGTACAGGCTGAGTTACACTGGAGCTGAGTTTAATCAACACTCAAATAAGAGTAGAGTGTGAATGTGATGGAACGATGTGTTTGAGCCCGCGCACACGTCAAACACACACTGTGCTTGTGTCTGCTCTATACACATAACCTCTGACCATATCTGAACATCATTATGTCATAGTTTATAGGCGAGTTTCATTGTTGACAAAAGCTCGTGTTGCATGCTGGGAATTATTTTGGTCGGCGACAAGAAACACTAATTCAACATGACGGACGGAGCGAGAAAGCACGTAAAGGGTATTGATCCTGGTTATTTATCCACTCTAACGGCAGAGGACCCAAGACCATTTGACCAGAAATTGGTCATAAGCATCGATGGAGCCAAATCACCCTTTTCAACCCCGACAAAAGGTGGACCAAACCAAACTTCTGGTCAGAATCGCCAACTACCTGGCCAAATATTCACTTGGGTGATATCCACAATGACTTGGTGGAAACTCCTGGGCCATTCACAGCAGAAAAGATGAAAACCTCCAAGAGTCTCGATGTGTTGTTAAACTTGTTGGAGTCCACGGTTTGTTAGGATCTTCTACGTTTGCTCTGTGAATGTTTGAAAGTCGTTTAATTCACCGTTAGTGGTTCTTTTCACTCAGAATACGAAAAAGACATTTTCCTTCTTCCCTGCTTCTATTTGTGCATCTGATAATGCAGCAGGAATTTACCATTATCGGGGAGAAATACGCGAGGTTACACACTGTGTTTGACGCTACCATGTTTCTTGCCTCCGACCAAAATATTTCCCAGCATGCAACGCGGGCTTTTAATAACCATGACGTCAGCTGAAACTCGCCTATACATTTACATCACAATATTCAGCTAACATTTTCGTATTAGAAAACTGCAGTGCCCAATAGGAGTGGATGGCGGTTGGTAGGTGAGCAATGTCCATGTATCACACAGGGGGAATTCACTCTGTGAATCGTATTCGAACAAAAAATCTTGTGTCCAGTTGACAGAATCGAATGTCTCCTGTACGATGAATCCTCCCTGGAACACTGAGGGATTACACCAATATGTCCATTTATATTTACGTCTATGCTAAATCTCACCTGTGTAAAGCCCACAGACTGTATTTATTTATGTATTTACACCATGTTCTGAGCAGTGACGCCAGATTGGGTTTAATGATTTCCTCTCAAACACCCAACAACGTTTTGTCACAGAAAACATTTAATCTTTGAACAAATGTATGTAATCCACCGTTAGACTTTTTATCCCACATAAAAATTTAAATCATCAGTGGTCGGCTGTAGCCACGGCTCCTGTAAGAACAGCTGCAAACACACAGCCTGAGACTCAAACATCGAAGAACTGAATCTGTGCAACAGCAGCTGGGGAGTACAGACGTCCAGTCGTTTGTGCACAGGCCGGAGCACGTCAGTGAAAGTTCTGTACGGTTCCTCGAGTTATTGTGTATTGCCTTGTTGAAAGTCGCCCAAATATTACCTGCCCCTCTAAGGTTTCCCGTCCCTACCCGCCACAGTAAAAAGAAGTGCAATTGGGCGGGAACTCATCCAATCTGGCAACACGGGTTCTGAGTAGAAAGTGAACAGGAGGTGCTTCTAGCTCCATCGACTGTGGCTCTAATTGACTTTACACTGAAAAATTGTCTTCCTTCTCTGATCGTGGTGTTTTTATTTCAATATTTTGTCTGTAAATAAATTCTTATTCCTAACATGGACCTCTGCTCCAAATTGGCCCTATACCTGCCGGCATCATGAGCTTCATTTGACTGGATGCTGAGGGTGAAGTCACACTCACTTAGTCCACTTCCTGTCTGTACAGGAGCGCACCTGTCTGTACAGGGACTCGCCTGTCTGTACAGGACAGGACTCGCCTGTCTGTACAGGAGCACACCTGTCTGTACCTGCTCACATCCACATGTTCCACCTGCACTCTGCTCTCACAGCTCTATTATGAGCTGCACTGACAGAGAACTCCTCCGACACATGCCCACTGTGTCTGTGAGAGATACAGTGTGTGTGTGTGTGTGTGTGTGTGTGTGTGTGTGTGTGTGTGTGTGTGTGTGTGTGTGTGTGTGTGAGTGTGTGTGTGTGTGTGTGTGTGTGTGTGTGTGGGAGTGCATGAGACTGTGTGTGTATGACAGTGTGTGTGTGTGTGTGTGTGTGTGTGTGTGTTGTAGGATTTATGGTGCAGAGCTCGAGCTGCTGGTGTCCCCCTGTGTGCCTGCTCTGCTCCATGTGCCTGGTGTGTGTGTGTAACTGTGTGTGTGTGCGCTTATATGCGTGTGTGTGTGTGTGTGTGTGTGTGTGTGTGTGTGTGTGTGTGTGTGTGTGTGTGTGTAACTGTGTGTGTGTATGTGTGTGTGTGTAACAGTGTATGTGTGTGTGTGTTGCTGCTGGTGTCCCTTGCTCTAATTGGCTGACTTGAGATTCCTCATCCAG
Source organism: Boleophthalmus pectinirostris (assembly GCF_026225935.1). Taxonomy (NCBI): domain Eukaryota; kingdom Metazoa; phylum Chordata; class Actinopteri; order Gobiiformes; family Gobiidae; genus Boleophthalmus; species Boleophthalmus pectinirostris. The sequence continues at coordinate 1,780,049 of NW_026571353.1, read as the reverse complement.
TCAGTGACTGAGCTGTTCATCCTTCCCTCTCTCTCTCTTTCTTCCTCTCCTCTCTCCTTCTCTCTTCCGTCTCAGTATTTCTCTCCTCCTCTTTTTTATCCTGTCCCCCTTTTTATTTCTACACTCCTCTCCTTCATTCTGTGATGCACACTAGAGTTCAGAACACCTGCATGATGTCATCAGGTGGTGTAATAGGAAGTGTTCCTCTGTGTTTTTAAAGCAGACCTGTTACACCCACTGCTCTGTAACTCAGTGTTCTTAATCAGAGTAACTGAGTCGCGTCATCGTTTTGGTACAAATGTAAAAACGCTCTGCTCTGGTGTGAAGTGCAGCTGTCAGAGGAGGAGCCACAGCATGAGGCTCTCACAGGACAAGTCAGTGCACTTGTTTCTTTTTTGAAGTTGGTTTAGATCAAGATTATGATTTCAAATGTCCATGTTATAAGCCCGTGTCATGGATTATAACTGTAGCTCACACACAAGCTCTAGATGTGTTCTTCAAAGCTCACACACTCCATCACATTGTGCTGCGAAACAAACCTCAAATGAATGTTCCATACGCTTTATGAAAAAGCCCTGCACCAATCAAACTGCTGCACTGTAGTTTGGACATCCCTGATTTAAAGGGTTCAATATGTAAATGGTAAATATGTAAAGGGTTCACTCTGTAAAGGTTCACTATGTAATAGGTGTTACCTTTGTAATGGGTAAAGTATAAAATACCGTATTTTCCGGGCTATTAGACACTCTGGATTAAAAGAGGCGTCATTAAATGGTCTATTTTTGAACTTTTTTCACAAATAAACCACACCGGACTTTAAAGGAAACACAACAGTGTGATGGGTGAGTGGTTTTGTTTGTTTGGTGCGTTCACGGTGACTCTGGGTTTGTTCAGTTGTGGCGTGTAGGGAGGGTGCTGTCTGGGACCAACGGATTGTCGGCGTGTTCACAGTGACTCAGTTGTTCCGTTGTGTCTAGAAGTGGCACATTGCGCTCGCTTTTTCGGTTCGTTCCTCCGTTCCGTTCCTCATCAGCATGGAGTGATGAGTGTGACTGTGGGTGGTGCGGCTTTGTAGTTTACTGAAGTCGTACTGAGACACCCGAGTGGATTCGTGTATAGGGCGCTCTGGATTGGGTCGCGCGGCCGTTTATTGATGGAGTTAGAAGTTTAAGAGACTGACCTATAGCCTGGAAAATACAGTATATAAGGGTTCGCTCTAATGTGTTCAGTATATGTAAAGGTTAACAATGGAAAGGTTTGCTATGTAAAGGGTTCAATATGTAAAGGGTTCAATATGTAAAGGGTTCAATATGTAAAGGGTTCAATATGTAAAGGGTAACTATGTAAGGATTGACTATGTAGAGGTTGACTTATGGAGTGAGAAATGTCAGAGCTGCACTTCTCTGTGAGGCCAGTCCACTTGTGCTGTGATCAATACTAATGACCACAGAGCTACTGTACAGAGCACCAGAGAGAAGTACACACCTCTGTGTACTCTGTGTACTGTGTACTTTTACTCCTGTAACACTCTGAAGATAGTGCACTTTTGTAGTGTAAATACACTATAAGAGAAATCAATCAGTCAGAGTAAAGTGGTGTTTTCATTTTCATTTCATTTCATTTATTTCTTTGTTTGAGCCAGGTACAACAAAATTCAAAAACAGTAACAAAAATAGTGATATATACATGACATATTTGGGACCTGGTGCTCAAAAGGAGGAGGATGAAGTTTAAAAAACTTATGGAGTCCCTACCCCAAGTGTTTTACATAATCACGTGGTTCACTTTTTTTTTTTTTTTAATCACCTTTGGAGTGATCATCTGTCATTTGCAAAAAAATATATACCCACACATATATACAAAAACATATCCACATATACAATTACACACATATGTACATACAAACATACATATACACATCATAGATATCCAGTACATACACGCAATATAAATGTTTACACACATATGCATAACAACATATACATACATGCAGAAACTAATAATAATATTAATCTAGGCACCAAGTTAATCGTTTATGGTCGTATAAAATAAACAACAATGAGAATGAAAAATGTAAGGATTTTTTGTTTTCGTTTATGATCGTACAAACTAACAGTATTACTGATGAAGGCACAAAAGTTTATTGTTTATGACTGTACAAAACAAACAGTAATAAGAATAAACAATTTAAGAATTTTTGTTTTCATTTATGGTCGTACAAGCTAAAAATAGTAATAAAGAAGGCACAAAGTTTATTGTTTATGGTCGTACAAATAAACAGTAATAAGAATGAAAAATGTAAGGATTGACGGGTGTTTGAGGCTAGAACATGGAGTGTAATGTGAAGAACAGGAGCACATGAAAGAACAGCTCTGTGGGGGTGGGGGGTTAGGGAGGGTGTGTGTAGTACAGAGTTTCTCAATGCAGTGACACAAACATTTGCATACACATATATTTTGACATTGTCCAAAAGTATGTTGTTCTTATTGTACTGTGCTTTGTCCAAATAGGGTTTTGCCACAGTCTATAGGTCAACAGTGTGTTTGTTTTTTGTGTCCAACGACTGAGCCGCCTGCTCCATAGAAATGAAAACCAAAAAGTCTTTGTACCAAATGTCTATCTCGAAGCATTTATGTTTGAGTTCCTTTCAGTTCATCATAATAATACATTTTGCAGATAAAAAACCCAGTGATAATATGTGGTCCAATTATTGGGATGACAAATCTTGAGTTCTTATTCCAAATAGGCACAGCAATGGACATGGAGAAATCTGCACATCAAACATACAAGACAGACGATCCATATATATAAGACAGACTTTGCATATATGTGGTGCTGTATAAGCTCGATGTAATAATTTGAGCTCCAGAATTTTATATCTCACACATTTAGAAATTTTTGTGGAGTTTTGCAGTGCTGTTTCCCATTGTGAGGCAGTTATAGACATTCCCAAATCACGTACTCATAGATTTTTTGTTGAATTATTGACTTCCATTCTTAATCACCTGTGATACATTATTAATATTACTTAATTGCCAGGTTTTGTTATTTAGAGTTCTTTCTGATTAGATTCTGCTTTCTGATAAATGACTTGACAACTAAAATCCAAAAAGTGATCAACTTAGACGTCCTATAAAAGTATTAAGAACAAGGAGGAAACACAGTGGACACGTCCAGATGAGCTCCATGGTGGTGAGAAGGTGACCTCTGCTGCTGGGTCATGGGTCACTCACGCTGGCCTCATGCACTATTGACTTCTGTTTTCTATTGACGTGTCAGTATATGTCATGTTTAAAGCAGCTATTTTCAGCTTTCAGAAAGCCTTATGTAATGTGCCGTGTGCAAAGGGCACAGCAAACGGGCAAAGGGTACACTGTTTTTGTGTCCCTGGGCAAAATACTTCAGCCCACTCCAATCACAGCTGAGTGGACTGTGCTCTTACAGCTCAAACACACAACTGAGCCTTAACCTGCAGATAAAGACACATCCTCTAAAGTTGATCTTTCATCCCAAAATAGTTGATTTGAACATGTCTCATATCAGGACACAGTTAGGTCACAGCTGTGGAATTTTAAATCAAAAGTCTTCCACTCAATACCTTTAATAAATTTCAGTCAAGACAAAAAAATAAATTAAAAATTAAAATCGTTCCACACCAAAGCTGACTTACAAATCAGAAATCAATCCAATCCACCTTATTTCTACACTCTTAAGAAATGAGATGTTGGATTTAATCAAAAATGTTTTCTCAACTGATTCCACACAAGCCTGTTGTTTTAATGTGAAAGACTTTGTCAGTTAACTGCAACAACAGGTTATTACTAAATTCAAAGCAATAATGTTAATTAAATCCAAAGTAAAAAATGTTGCTTCAAGACTACTCAAAACTCTCTTTTACCAATTAACAATATTGTTTTGGAATTTTCAACAATATCATGTTTATTTAAACCATAAATCGTCTATAAAAACTACAAGCAATTTTAATCAGTATTAAATTAACAATGTTAGGTTAGAATTAAGAAAAACAAGCAAATACAAAA
>NW_026571353.1:1768509-1771009 GCF_026225935.1 Boleophthalmus pectinirostris | reverse complement strand
GATGGCGCGACTGAAGCAGACGAAGGGTCTAAAAACTGACGCGTCGGTCGCTAAATTACCTCTAGACAGGTCACTTCAACAGTAATTCTGAACGTGCACTGGATGTAAACAAACGTTATTTCTAGAGTAAAGAGGCGGGAGGAGATGATTCTACTGAGGAGCTGTGGAGGACGAAGGTGGTTTGAAAAAGGACTGTCGCTGGATTTCACTTCCCATAAAAAATCCTCTAGACAACCTTTAAGTCACACTGGACCAAAGTTCCTGTTTAACCCTGAAATTAAGAGTTGCATTAACGTTTTGAGAGTAAACAGATAACACTTAGTAGAGTTATCCTGATTTAGCTCAACAACACACAGAGGCCTTTGATGTTTACACTCTATTTTAATTAATTTAAGATGAAATTATGAATAAAACTGGTTCAAACTGGTCTTCTCTCGGAGTTTGAAGTGGTGGTGGGAGGAGCCAAATTAACACTAGTGGAAGCTGAAATAACTTCAACCACATCAACTTTTCTGAAATATTTTACCCTGAAATGTTAACCCTGTTTAATCCAGTTTTTGCTGGTCCCCGAAAAAGTCTCCACAGCTGGAGTGGACCAAATGCACCGGACATTTTCTGTGGAAGTGTTCAGACGGTTCTCTACCACAGAGGTAAATGTCTTGTGCTGCAATCCATTGTGTCCTTGAGCAAGACACTACACCCCCTCCTGCATATGTGAGTGTGTGAGAGCTGCAGGTTAAACTCTGACTCAGATGGTTTTCTCTGTAGATTATGAAAAGGAAACGAGGAGGGACGGAGAGGAAAGGAAACGAGGAGGAACAGAGAGACACAGGGACAGAGAGGAAAGGAAACGAGGAGGGACAGAGAGGAAAGGAAACAAGGAGGGACAGAGAGGAAAGGAAACGAGGAGGGATGGAGAGAGAGGAAGAGAGACACAGGGACAGAGAGGAAAAGAAACAAGGATGGACAGAGAGAAAAGGAAACAAGGAGGGATGGAAAGAAAAGGAAACCAGGAGGGACAGAGAGGAAAGGAAATGAGGAAGGACAGAGAGGAAAGAAAACGAGGAAGGACAGAGAGGAAAGGAAACGAGGAGGAACAGAGAGAAAAGGAAAAGAGGAGGAACAGGGGAGAAAAGGAAACGAGGAGGGAGAGAGAGGAAAGGAAATGAGGAGGGACAGAGCGAGACAGAGAGAGATAGGGACAGAGAGAAAAGGGACAAAACAACGAGGGACAGAGGGAGAAGGAGAGAGAAAAAAGGGACAAACCAAGGAAAAGAGGAGGGATGGAGAGACAGGGACAGAAATAAAAGGCAACAAAGGAGGAATGACGAGAGGCAGAGGGACAGGGACAGACAGAAAAGGGACGAAACAAGGAGGGAGAGAGAGAAAAGGGACGAAACAAGGAGGGAGAGAGAGAAAAGGGACGAAACAAGGAGGGAGAGAGAGAAAAGGGCAAGAGAGGGACAGAGAGAGAGAGAGAAAGAGGGGGGAGAGAAAGAGAGAGAGAGGGAAAGAGAGAAAAGGAACACAGCCGAGAGAGAGTGTATGAAAGAGAGAGGGAAAGAGAGAAAAAGGACGAAACAAGGAGAGGGAGAGAGAGAGAGAGAGAGTAGGGGAGAGACAGTGAAAGAGAGAGGGATTTGTGTGTGTCCTTCAGCTAGAGGAGCAAGGACACGAGGAGGGAGGTGAGGAGTAAGGGGAGGATGATGAAAGGAGGAGGGGGAGAGAGGTAAGGAGAGGAGAGGAGAGGAGGATGGACAGAGAGGAGGGAGAAGGGGAAGAAGCAGAATGAAAAATGAGAAAAAGGGCGGGAGAGTAGGACACGCTGGGGGAAGAAGGGAACGAGGAGTTAAGAAAGACACACAGTGAAGAAAAGGAAAGAGGGTAAGAAATGAGGGAGAGGGATAGCAAGGAGGAAATGAGAGAGAGAGAAAGAAGAGGTGGATTAGAGAAGACAGATGGAGAGAAGGAATAAGAGGAGGAGAGAGGAGAAAGGGAGAATCTCAAAGAAAAGAGAGAAGGAGGAAGGAGAGAGTAAGGGAAAGAAAGAGTAAAACACAACAAGGGAGGAAGCAAGGAGAGAAGGAAAGGCCCTGTTCCTGTCTCTCTCCCTCTCTCTCCGTCCCTCCTCATATCCTTTTCTCTCCGTCCCTGTCTCTCCTTGTTTCCTTTCCTCTCTGTCCCTCCTTGTTTCCTTTCCTCTCCGTCCCTCTTCTTTTCTTTTTCTCTCTATCCCTGTGTCTCTCCCTCTCTCTCTGTCCCTCCTTGTTTCCCTTTCTCTCTATCCCTCCTCGTTTCCTTTCCTCTCTATCCCTCCTTGTTTCCTTTTCTTACTGTTCCTCCTCGTTCCCTTGTCTCTCCGTCCCTCCTCGTTCCCTTGTCTCTCTGTCCCTCCTCGTTCCCTTGTCTCTCCGTCCCCCCTCGTTCCCTTGTCTCTCCGTCCCCCCTCGTTCCCTTGTCTCTCCGTCCCCCCTCGTTCCCTTGTCTCTCCGTCCCCCTC
>NW_026571353.1:1663509-1758509 GCF_026225935.1 Boleophthalmus pectinirostris | reverse complement strand
AGTTATGACTTTGCTTGGTGATCATACATGTGCTAAATATTAAATAAAATAGACTCTTGTGAGGTCTAGAGCATGTTAGAATGTTGTTACCTCCACAAAAACAGACCTGGAGTTGTGTTTTGTTTCATTCACACATGTTTGAGTAACTCTTTATTTTTATATTAGTCTGTCTGCATCTCCAAACCTCAAAATGTTCTGTTTCACCTTGTGATTAGTGAACAACTCCTTTTACCTTTCGTTCAGTAGATCGGCAGTTCCAGGGGTCAAATGGTCAAAATGATTCTAGTGAAGGTGTGCGGAGTTTAAAAACTCAGTAGAGCACTTCCTGTATCACCACATGACATCATAAATGTTTTCTGACTGAGAGAAGAACTCATCCTAAATATTCAGGGTTCGTGTGTTAAACATGTGAATGAAACAAAACGCAACTTGTTTGTGGTGCGGACACTACATTAGAACAGAGATCAGAAAATAGCCTAATTTGGGCCTTTCAATCATTAGTTTTATATCAGTAGAGTGGACGTGTGTGGAATAAAGTCTGAGACATAAATCTGAAGATAACAGGAAGTAGAACTGATAGCATCAATACACAAAAGACCATCCAACATGCAGGAACAGGAACAATTTACAGGCATTTCTCAGTTTAAAATCAATCAGTCAGACTTTATTAGTATAACACTTTTCAGATATTTGAAATGGAGCACAAAGAGATTCACAAGCAACAGAAAAAAAAGACAAGGATTAAAACAACCCCACCCACATATATATAGCAGTTTAGACACAAACATAAAACATAAAGCTCATTAAAGGTTAGAGTAAAAAATTTAGTTAAAATTAGACGAAGACAAAAGAATGTGAAAAAGAATGTCTGCTGTGAACACTCACACCGAACCTCAGGTCCTCAGGTCCTCAGGATCTCAGGTCCTCAGGTCCTCAGGTCCTCAGGATCTCAGGTCCTCAGGATCTCAGGTCCTCAGGTCCTCAGGTCCTCAGGTCGTCAGGTGGAGTAAAGGGAGTATTATCCAAAATCAATCATGTTATAACATTCTCACTTCAAACCTGCCTGACGAGGTTTTAAATGTCATACATGCATGTTTGTGTCATTTAGCGATCTCTCCTGGGCCCTATTCAAACCCTCCTTACAGATCGCAGTACAAGCCTGTACAAGGCTCCGCCCACAAGCCTACGCCACCCGTGCTCCTACATGACAAATATATGTGTACGTAAATATACAAAAACATGATACTAAATTGTAGTTTTATTAGTTTCATTGTGTTGTGATAGTGCTCTGAAGGGGGAGTGACTTAGACGTTGGAGCAAAGGGGGAGCATCAGAGCATCAAAAATGAAAGTGAAACTTGTTATATGTTGTTTTTAGTGTGTAGTGTTTTCAAAACCATAAAAGGTAACAGTGATCTAAATATGTGATGTGTTTCAGTTCATACCCCACACAAGTAAAACACTCGCTCTTTAACAGTACAACACACACATAATACTTTGGGCCTTGTGGTTTGGTTAGTACTTTATGGTTGCTAGGTAACGGTGATGGATTTACCTTTTTGTTTGTCACATCTGCTGCTTTTGTGCAACCAGGAAGTCAAATAATAAACTTCACCAAAATGACGAAACTAATCAGGAAGTGCATTTGAGTGTAATGAGCAGTCGAACCAGTCTAATGCACTTTATGACCCTCTGGAGGGCCGTCCTTCAGTTCTGGGCCCCCAGGAGCAGCAGCCCAGAGCCAGAGAGCAGTGTGCAGAACACAGCTGGAGGCCTGTTGTTGTTTGGGGTGATGGGGACACAGGAAGAACATGCAAACTCCACCCACAAGTATAGAGCTAAGAATAATACAAAAGGATGAGTCTAGGTTGGTTTTGCTTCATTATAGGCCAGTTTTTTTATGTCTAGATGAAATGTTATTACAGTGTTTTCAATAATCTACAGTATGACACTGAATATATCTATTGCACCAGGTCCATTTACATGTCAGATCAGTGATTTGACAAGTCTGATAATGTATGGACTCAAAACCTCTTGACTTTTACCTGTGATGTAACAATCCTGGAAAATTCAAAAGTTGTTTTTTTTGTTTTTTGAGCATTCAGTAGGAGAAGATTAGGAAACAAGCTTCATTCATGATTTAAAACACACGCATGAGTCTAGTTGAATTTTTGAGACTCCCTTTTACTTTGTCTGTCATGTTGTTTCCTGCATATTGATTTTCAAATGATGTACACATGTTTATATGTTTTAATAAAGAATAACAGCATTTATCTGCTATATTTCAGCACTGTTAGAAGAGTATAAAAATAAAAATGAAAATGTACTCAATTACAAGTACAAATAGGACTGCCAAAATTGCTAAAAATAAAAGTATACAGGGGCGGCAGTAGCTCAGTTGGTAGAGTGTTTGTCCACTGACCCACAGGTCGGCCGTGCGATTCCAGCTCCCACCGATGGATGCTGTCTTTGTGTCCTTGGGCAAGACACTTAACCCACCTCGCCCCCTGTGTCTGTGTACACTGGTGTATGAATGTGTGAGTGGTTCCTTGCTGTAAAAGCTCTTTGAGTGCCTTGAAGGTGGAAAAGAGTTGTATAAAAACGTGACCATTTGCCATTTGATACAGTACTAAGTGCAAATATGAAAAATCTTACTCAAAGTACTAGTTAGTCACTTTTCAATGCTATTTTAGTAACCTGTACCTGATTTTGTCCCATGTGTTTGAGTTAAATATGTCTTGCACAGAGATATTGTATAAGCAGCTCTTGAGGTCTGCAAGTGTTTTACTGTCAATAATCAGGAGGGGCACGTTAGATTGCTGGTTGTTGTTAGCTCTCTCTCGACGGCAAAGACAATGCGAGCTGTGAAAAACACTTCTAAACTCATTGTGGTGAATAATGAGGATGTTCTACAGAAGCCGAGAGGGGTCACAACAAACGCAAACGCCGCAACAAATACAAATGCCACAACACAAAAAAAGCCACAACACACCAAAAAAAGCCACAACGGCAAAGACAGCGGGACTCTATTTTAATGCAAACGCCGCAACAAATACAAACACCACAACACAAACGCAAATGCCGCAACACATTAAAAAGCCACAACACATTAAAAAGCCACAACACATCAAAAAGTCACAACGCATTAAAACGCTGCAACACATTAAAAAGCCACAACACATTAAAAAAGCCACAACACAAGTGCAAGTGAAGAAAAAGAACTACGATGTGAAACGAACAATGATATAACAATAAATTACTTTTACTTACGTTTCCAACTTCTCCGTTCCTTTACTTTTCACGTTGTAGTTCTTCTTCTTCACTTGTCGCTTGATCGGTCCGTCGGAAAATAGAGTCCCGCAGTCACTTCCGTTGTGGCTTTTTAATGTGTTGTGGCTTTTTAATGTGTTGTGGCATTTTAATGTGTTGTGGCTTTTTGATGTGTTGTGGCATTTGCGTTTGTGTTGTGGTGTTTGTATTTGTTGTGCCGTTTGCATTAAAATAGAGTCCCGCGGTCATTTCCGTTGTGGCTTTTTTTGGTTTGTTGTGGCTTTTTGTTGTGTTGTCGCATTTGTATTTGTTGCGGCGTTTGTTGTGACCCCTCTCGGCTTCCGTAATGTTCATAATGCAGAAGGTCAGTGAGGAAGAACTTTGGACCAACTGTTTCAAATCAAATTGTTGCGTTTTTCACGTTTTTTAGACAGTAAAAATGAGGTACAATTACAGTAACACATTTGCGCTCCCCCCTCCCGCTGGTGTGGAGGCCGTGCTCGCGTGCTCCCCCTCCTCCTCCTCTGGCTCGCTCACAGCGTTAGGAGCATATACTGCTGTCTAAGGCTGTGCTATTCTGGGACCTACATTCATTTTGTCCACTCTTTGTGCTGAATGGGCCCTCTGAGGCGGAGCAGCGATCCAGCCCACTGTCCTCTCACTCCAGCACAGCACTGCTTTAAGCCCGAGGACGACCCAGATAGTGCGCTCCTGTCATGCAAAGGAAGGCTGCTACTACCTGAAAACTGCTTAAACAGACAATATGCAGGATTTAGATTTGATATTACACACATGACCAGATATATGAGTTCAGTTTCTTAAAATCAAATCAAGCTTTTACTGGTGAATGGTTCTAATGCTGAGTCTCTCATTTGGGTTTACAGTTTCGATGCTGAAATCCAGTTGGTTTAAACCTAAAGTCCTCTCTCTGATCTGAATGATCACTACATAAACCCCAGCATCTGCAGCCAATCATGAGGCAGCACTAGTAGAACTGGGCGACATGGAGTAAAAAATGTATCTCAATATATTTTGCTATATCTCGATACACGATATATATCTCAATATGTGTACAGGAAAAATAACCCCCCAAAAACTACTGCAAAAACAAATCTGCCAAATTCCACAATGTCTTTTTTATTTAAGTTCAAGAGGTGAACAGTTCATGTAGGAACAAAGTGCTTCTGCCACATTTAAGATTACAAAAAATTCCTGATTACATAAATAATAATTTAAGTGTAAAATAAAAGAAATAGGCCTGATACATATTGCCTTCTTTTCATTCATAAATAAAACAACTCAACTCAAGCTCATCTTTGCATTAACTGTTAACCGAACGATAACCATGAGCTCCTTTAACAGAAGAAGCTCAAGAGGTTCTTTATTTTAACAGACAAATGTTCCTCACCAGTGTAAGAAGCTGTGAAATTTCCCACAATCCACTGCAGACCAAACCCAATGATTCTAAACACTGTTGTACAAATTACACAGCATTAGATTATTGATTAAAATCTTCTACATAAATAAACTTTACAACATATAAACATAACGACTCTAGAGCCACATCAGCCTGTTTGACATTATCATGTGTTTAATGCAGTTTTGTGCACGTGTGTTTACATTTTACAGAAACAAAAGTTAAAACCGCATGGCTCATTTGCATAAAATTTGCTGCATATTTCTAGCCAGGCAGGAGCCACCTGGTGCCGCCACTCAATTTAATTTCTCTCCAGCAGCTAGGTCAGGAATCAAAATACAATAGACGGTTCGGTTCGCAAAAAGCCCAGAAGTGCAAGTTCATGCTCCAGTCAATCAGTGAAGAGTCATATATTCAGTGTTGTCAGCGATTCCTGAGATCGAGGATTTCAAGCCGGTGTGGTGTAGGATTTTGACCCTGTGGTGAGGTGACCCCGGGGTCAACATACCATATAGTATGTTGACCCTGAGGTCAGAATCCTGTTATGGTATGTTGACCCCCCTATGAAAATCTATATTTTATTAATAAAGAACTTGAATTTTATAGAAAAACTTTGAATATTAATAATATATCTACAAATGAAAACATATTGGCATATTTAAAAGTGTTTTTTCAAGAACTCATGCATTTTTATACTAATTATAAGTTTTGAAAAGGGGGAGTTTTAAATGCAAAATCAAGAAAAATAAATAAATAAATCCAGGTGAGGAAAAATGTACTAAAATTGTTCTTAGGTCTCGAAGGTTTAAGTTTTATTAAGATGTTTCAGATGAATATTGTGATTTAAAATGGCCAATTTATATCATAATGATGCACAGTGTCACAGATAATAACTATAGAAACACACATAACAACACTTTCATGCACTTGCACCCCCAGGTTCAGTTGTGATTGTAGAACCTTGCAGACGTTCTTTTAAACTAGTCTGTCAAAGAGTCAAAGCCGTCGCCTCTCAAGCACTTATCATTCCAAACACCTCATCTACTTCCTTCCTCCAGATTTAGTTACAACCCTCAAATAGCAGCAGAATCATTAGCCTCCTCAGACTCTCCATCTTCTCCTATTCAGCCCTGGAATTCCCAATCTCCTTAGTAGAGACTGTGAACTGAGAGAAGAACTCAGCCTAAATGTGCAGGTTTGAGTGTTAAACATGTGAATGAAAAAAAACACAGCTCCAGGTCTGTTTGTGATGAGGAAACGACATTAGAACAGAATAATATGTGTGTTCCCTTGTTCTAGATAAGGGCTGAGACAGGAATAGCTACAGAAGAGCAGTTCTTGGTGAGGAGGTGCCCTGGTTGTGATGCAGGCCACAGGTGCAGAGCAGCAGGAGACAGAGCAGTCTGCTGAGAGCACAGAGCAGCCAAACGTGTGTGTGCTTTAGGCCAGCGTCTGCCGCACAGGTCAGGGCTTTCTCACAACAAACATGGCGAAACAGATACAGGAAAATGTACATAAAAGGCCCATTAAAAGCACTGATTCAGATTTTCACTGACTAAACTGTGAAAAACAAAACTCATCTGAAACAGTTTGCAGTGGGCCTCAGTTTTTCCTCACTTACCTCATGCAGTCTGAGCATCTTTCCTCACTGTGATGGATTTATAAGCAGTTTTCACAGACGAGTACAGAGTTTTGCTGTGTGATGTAACAATCCTGGGAAATTCAAAGTGTTTTTTTTTGTTTTTTGATCGCTCAGTGGGACAAGACTGGGAAACAAGCTTCATTCATGATTCACAACTAAGTTTAGTGTTTGACTTTTGAGACTCCCTTTCACTTTTCCTGTGATGCTGTTTCCTGCTTATTGCTTTTCAAATGATGTACAAATATTTATAAGTCTTAATGAGGAATACTACTATAATACTACTATATTTCTAGTCAAACCGTGGACTCCAAGAAGTTCAACAACACATCGAGACTCTTGGAGGTTTTCATCTTTTCTGCTGTGAATGGCCCAGGAGTTTCCACCAAGTCACTGTGGATATCACCCAAGTGAATATTTGTCCAAGTAGTTGGTGATTCTGACCAGAAATATGGTTTGGTCCACCTTTTGTCGGGGTTGAAAAGGGTGATTTGGCTCCGTCGATGCTTATGACCAATTTCTGGTTAAATGGTCTTGGGTCCTCTGCCGTTAGAGTGGATAAATAACCGGGATCAATACCCTTTACGTGCTTTCTCGCTCCATCTGTCATGTTGAATTAGTGTTTCTTGCCACCAACCAAAATAATTCCCAGCATGCAACGCGCGCTTTTGTCAACAATGAAACTCGCCTATAAACTAGATGGTTCACAAAAACCCTGGAAGTGCAAGTTCATGCACCAGTCAATCAGTGAAGAGTCATATATTCAGTGTTGTCAACGATTCTCGAGATCGAGTTTTTCAAGCCGGTGTGGTGTAGGATTTTGACCCCGCGGTGATTTTGACCCCGCGGTGAGGTGACCCCGGGGTCAACATACCATATAGTATTTTGAGCCCTGGGTCAGAATCCTGTTATGGTATGTTGACCCCCTATGAAAATCTATATTTTATTAATAAAGAACTTGAATTCTGTAGACAAACTTTGAATATTAATACTGTATCTGCAAATTAAAACATACTGACATATTTAAAAGTGTTTTTTGAAGAACTCAGATGCATTTTTTATGTCGATTATAACTTTTGAATTTTAAAAATGACTTAGTTGTTTAAACATATTTGACTGAAAATGAGATAAGTCGTTATTAATGAGTTCGGTAATGAAAGTGATGTATAATGATTTGGAATCTTGTTCAAATAGACAGGATGATCAGTTGAGTAGTTAAATAGGGGAAACGTGTGACTATAATAATCTGACCCTCCAGTGTGTTTATTATAGTTCTGATGATGTGAAGTAAGAAATAATGTTAGTTGAATATTGACAATGATCATTTATATATAAAGGAGGTCAAAATCCTCTGACTATAATAATCTGACTCCCAATATGTTTATTATAACACAACATGACTAAATTCAAGGTCATTATTCTTACAAATCATTGCCTAAATTGACATTATGATGAACTATTATCTGAACAAAGCAAACTAAAAACCATAACAGTGTAAAATACAATATAAAAAGTGACAAGATTGTTATGTACATGCAATTTTAACAATATGTTACATTTATACAAAATACCAAGTCGTTTCCATCAAAACATTCCTTCAAATACCTTAAAAGAAAGAAAATATGTAGCAATATATAATAAAAGTCAATGACATGAGAAATAATGATCAGATACGTAAGTAATAAAGAACAAAATAAGAGGAGTCCAAATCATATAGGGGAGTCACTTTACTATAGTCAGTGTACTGTGGGGGTCAAAATACTGTCACACACTGAAACAAAGAGAATGTTTGGTGAATTTTATCAAGGTTAAAGACTTTATTGTTCTTCTTACTATGGGATTTGGGAAAAGCTTAATAAACCAGTTAACCCCGTTAGCAGCATATTACATACGTCACAACCAAATAACAGCGACTGGTTAAATGATCAAAAGTGTTCACCTACTGTCGAGCGAATGAATTCTAACACTGAGAGGTCAGACGTTTTGTACAAAGTGAAATTTGTACAAAACGTCAAAACGCCAATCAATTCATTGTGCCAGCTCAATATTAACTTTATTACTCACCCTGTATTATCCATAGAATTTGTCCTCCGCAAATAATGACATCCAATCATCATCCATCAACAAAACCGCGATAATCATCCATTTGAGTCGTTCTTTGAAAGTAAAAAAGCGAGAGGCGCACGTGTGTTTGTGAAGCTGCAGATTAGCGATAGTGACTCTACTTCCTGTGGACTTTTATGCTTTAAAAACATGTGTCTGAAGTATTGCACCACATTTCACAAATAATAATAACTCAGTTTTGTCTTGTATCTACACTAGAAATGCAGAGCTCTGATCTCTAGAAGTGCAGTGGCGAGTGGTTTTACTGTAGACAGGAAACAGCAGACACGAGCACGCTGACAACTTTACAGCCTGTGGTCTGCAGACAGATTCCACTGCTCTGACCCATCAACCAGCTGTTGCATTCAGCACCATGGACAGAGAGAGACTGACATGATGATATATCATATGATATGATTTAAATTGTCGAGCGGCAGACTTTTAATAGGCGACGAGACGTGATCGTGGGCGATACGCTGCCGTGCTCTATGCAGGTTAGACATAAGTTGTGGACACTGGCAACACGTTAAGCATTAGTTGGTATAAGTTATCTATAAGCAGTGTTGGGAAGGTTACTTTTAAAATGTACTCCCCTACAGATTACAGATTACATACCTCAAAATGTAGTTTGTAACATAATCCATTAAGTTCCTTAAGGTGAGTAACGTAATCTGAATACTTTGGATTACTTGATTTGCTGTAGAGAAGCAAAGACTAGGATATCTTCACATAAGATGTTTTATCTGCTAAAAGAAAATAAAAAGCCCAGACTTTACTTAACCAGATTAAAAATAGTATTGATAGAAGAGGAGGAAACATGGTCCATGCAGCATGATTTAGTCCTGTTAAATCCTGTTTGAGACATGGTTTAGTCCTGGTTTTAGTCCTGGTTTAGACCTGGTTTAGCCTTAGTTTAGGCCTGGTTTAGACCTAGTTTAGACCTGGTTTAGACCTGGTTTAGACCTGGTTTAGCCTTAGTTTAGACCTGGTTTAGCCTTAGTTTAGACCTAGTTTAGGCCTGGTTTAGACCTGGTTTAGACCTGGTTTAGACCTAGTTTAGACCTAGTTTAGGCCTGGTTTAGACCTGGTTTAGACCTGGTTTAGACCTAGTTTAGACCTAGTTTAGGCCTGGTTTAGACCTGGTTTAGTGTCTGGCAATGAGTGGAATTACCGAAAAAAAAAGAGAAAAAAAAAAGAAAAAAAAAGGGATATAGCCCAAAATGTGAAAACAGGAAAATACTTCTGTGTAATCCATTTATTTCAACCAAGTAACTGTAATCTAATTACCACTCACTGAAACAGTAACTGTAACTGAATACAGTTACTCATAATTTGTACTCTGATTACATAACTCTGGTACATGTAATCTGTTACTCCCCAACACTGTCTATAACTTATCAAAACGTTCTATAGTTAGTTAGTTAGTTAGTTAGTTAGTTAGTTCTATAGTTAAGTTACTAATACATTATGTATATGCCCAGCTCGTTATGAATACACTATGTACACGCCCAAAATTGAAAACAAAACATCGATGGTCCAGCGTATGCCAGCATTTTAGGGAATTTCTGGTACGTTGGCATACGTTTTCTAAATCGTCAAGGTGTGACAGGGCCTTAAGAGAGTACTGAAAAATGAAAATGTACTCAGTTACAAGTACAAATAGCACTGCCAAAATTGTACTCAAGTAAAAGTATACAGGGGGACAGGAGCTCAGTTGGTAGAGTGTTTGTTCACTGACCCACAGGTTGGCGGTGCGATTCCTGCTGTGATGGATTTAAAAGCAGTTTTCACAACATTCAGAGACCAGCAGAGAGTTTTTCTGTCTTGATAAATCTAACAACAACTAGCATGTTAATGTGCTATTCCTGACCTCTTGTCGGACAATGAAACGCTTTATGCACACAGGGGGCTTATTTTGACCACAAGCTGCTTCTGGGGCTACACATATTTTGCTCAAATCCATGGATGACCTAGGCTTGTGGGCGGAGCATTGCACATAATTGTACAGTGAACCATAAGGAAGGTTCCAATAGGGTCTGGGAGAGATCGCTAGATTACTCTAACGCCTCAAATGCCTGCAGGACATCTAAAACCCTTTCAGATGGAACGTTATAACATATAAAGCTCCGAAAGTGGAGTTGTGTTGAGGTAGAGGAGCTCAAATAGAAGAATGTACACAGAAGAAGTCAGCAGGACATGACCGGCAGAAATCCAGTGCAACTTCCTGTTTAGTCGTTCTTAATCATATTGTTGTATTTTGGATGATTCCTCCATCTTCCTCTCGTGCCCAGACTGTATCGGCAGCACAAAACAGATGGACCTCACCAAGTAAACTCCCAAAGAGCACACTCACACTATTACTCTGTCACATCATTTCTCCACATTAGTGCTGTACCGGTATGAACCTGCTCCAGCACAACAGGACTCAGACTCTGAACTCAGACTCTGGATTCAGACTCTGAACTCAGACTCTGGACTCAGACTCTGGACTCAGGCTCTGGACTCAGACTCTGGACTCAGACTCTGGACTCAGACTCTGGACTCAGGCTCTGGACTCAGACTCTGGACTCAGGCTCTGGACTCAGACTCTGGACTCAGGCTCTGGACTCAGGCTCTGAACTCAGACTCTGGACTCAGACTCTGGACTCAGACTCTGGACTCAGACTGTGAACTCAGACTGTGACTGGAACTCAGACTCTGGACTCAGACTGTGAACTCAGACTGTGAACTCAGACTCTGGACTCAGACTGTGGACTCAGACTGTGGACTCAGACTGTGGACTCAGACTGTGGACTCAGACTGTGGACTCAGACTGTGAACTCAAATGTCACATTAGATTGTTAGTTTGTCTTAAAACTGTGAAAAACAATTTTAAAGTTTGCACTGATCCTGTTATTCCTCATTCTTTATTCCTCCTTTCCAGAGTGGAGTCTGCTGTCACTTGAATACTTACAACAGCTAGCCTGCTAACACACACTTCCTGATTTTCAGACAGTGCATCACTTCATAAATAGGGGGCAAGACATATTTTTCTGAAATACATGGGAACAATCTGTTCTGGGACCTTTAACATTTCTGTCTTGGAGCATTTATAAGACTGTACCATAAGGGTGAGTTGTTGTACAGTTGTAGGGAGCATTATAGTATGAGTGTAGTCCTGTAACTCTCTCTGCTGGAGTGGAGCTGTAGGAGCTGTTGGAGAATGAGCTCCTCTGTCCCTCTATAGTCTGGTGCAGTGGGTGAAAAAAGACCTAACTTATTCATAAGGGAGTCTTTTATATATATATATATATATATATATATATATATATATATATATATATATATATATATATATATATGTATATACACACACTCTGTGACAGGCAGTCCCTGTCCCCTGGCCTCAGCAGCAGGGCCCCTCCAGCAGATGGAGCCTAAGACACAGAGAAGGGTGTGAAGAGAGGGGGGGTCAGAGGGCACCCCTGTCGACACAACCCACAAGAGGCCACAAGTGGATGCAGCAGACAGCAAATGTATTCAGTGAAAGTGAAACTGTATTTGGGGAAATTACTACTAAGAGTAATAGCAAGAGTAATAGTCAAGACATAACATCTGATGTATAATGTATATATTCACTGTTGGTGTAAAAGGAAGGAACAAATTCTGCTGTTTCTGAAGAATTCATGTAAAAATAAAAAAAACTAAATCATATCTGAACTAGTGGTGAAAGAAGCAAAAATGTTCAAATTATTTAAAGGAAATGTATATAGCCTGAACTCTTACTGTTTAAAAAAATAATGCACAACTGAACCTATGTCTCCAGAGTCTTCACCTGCACACAGAGACACATCTAAATTTGTCCCATTCTCAGTTTATGTTCAGGCCTCATGTGAAAGATCAGAACCTCCAGAATTCCCTCACTGAGCTGCAGAGGCTGCACTAGCACTGACTCATGATTTAGCATGGAAACTGGCCACCCAAATGAGAGACTTATGTGAGGCTCATTCTGCTTTCTGATTAGACAATCAT
This sequence comes from Boleophthalmus pectinirostris, assembly GCF_026225935.1. Lineage (NCBI taxonomy): Eukaryota > Metazoa > Chordata > Actinopteri > Gobiiformes > Gobiidae > Boleophthalmus > Boleophthalmus pectinirostris. Next base: position 1,746,070 of record NW_026571353.1, on the reverse strand, counting down.
TTTGAGACCCAAAACACCACATAAACATTATAACAACAACTTGTCTGTCAAGCAGGCACACTGAGAACTCTGTGACTGCGAGAAGGACTCTGTGAGGAAGACTGTGAGGAGGACTCTGTGACTGTGTGAGGAGGACTCTGTGAGGAGGACTCTGTGAGGAGGACTCTGTGACTGTGAGGAAGACTGTGAGGAGGACTCTGTGACTCTGTGAGGAGGACTCTGTGACTGTGTGAGGAGGACTGTGACTGTGAGGAGGACTCTGTGACTGTGAGGAGGACTGTGAGGAGGACTGTGTGAGGAGGACTCTGTGACTGTGAGGAAGACTGTGAGGAGGACTGTGTGAGGAGGACTCTGTGACTGTGTGAGGAGGACTCTGTGACTGTGTGAGGAGGACTCTGTGACTGTGTGAGGAGGACTCTGTGACTGTGAGGAGGACTCTGTGACTGTGAGGAGGACTCTGTGACTGTGAGGAGGACTGTGTGAGGAGGACTCTGTGACTGTGTGAGGAGGACTCTGTGACTGTGAGGAGGACTCTGTGACTGTGAGGAGGACTCTGTGACTGTGAGGAAGACTGTGAGGAAGACTGTGTGACTGTGTGAGGAGGGAGCAGATGAGCGCAGAGCAGGGGTTATTTATAGAAGCGTTTCTCCTGATGGGTGGTGTCCCACTGTGAGTCTAATGGAGGTGTGCCACGTGCCTGTCTCTGAAGCCTGAATTATGGAGATGATCAGGAAAGAGGAACCCATAGAACGCTTCCAGGACTCAACCAGGACAAAGTCAAGGTTAACCCTCTCAGGCTCAAATTATTTTTTAGTATCAGGAAAAATCTGATATTTGGGGAAAATTATTATATGGGGTAGTAATATACAATCCTGACTTTTTTATCCTTTGTAAACAACAAAAGTATTTTGCACTTCTGGCAGGTCGTTTGTGTGTAGTCATTCTTGCACAGTCTGCATCATCCACGTTTATCAGCATGGATGGGAGAAAAGACTCCTGAGTAAAAAAAAGGCTCATAAAATATGGATGTGGAGTAAGTAGGTACTTGGAATTTAGCTGTTGTAAATCTGCAACGCCTGCCTGGAGAGGGTTAAAGACCCCATATTCCACTACCTGCACTTGTGTTTTGTTTTATTCACACATTTAACACACAAACCACAATTATTTACGTCACAATGATTTGGATGATTTGAGCCTTGGAAATGTTCATCTGTAATGAACTAAAGGTAAATGGTGGAATTACCACTGCATGACATCACAAGGTTGAATTTTGCATTTTGAGCTTGGAGATGTAGACAGACTAATAATAAACGGTGACTCAAGCATGTGTGAATGAAACAAACACAACATTATAACATGACTAAAAGCTCAAGAGTCACATGTGTGTAATATAAACCCTTTACACGAGGAACAACTCAGATCTAAATCAAGATTATTCTATAACTAAAGCTTTATGAGACCAGATCTCACCAAAACCAAATTAGAATTCAACCAGGACTATGATCAGGACCAAACCAGATCTAAACCAGGACTATGATCGGGACTAAAGCCGGACTATGATCAGGACCAAACCAGATCTAAACCAGAACTAAACCAGATCTAAACCAGGACTACGATCGGGACTAAAGCAGATCTAAACCAGGACTATGATCGGGACTAAAGCAGGACTATGATCAGGACCAAACCAGATCTAAACCAGAACTAAACCAGATCTAAACCAGGACTACGATCGGGACTAAAGCAGATCTAAACCAGGACTATGATCGGGACTAAAGCAGATCTAAACCAGGACTATGATCGGGACTAAACCAGATCTAAACCAGGACTATGATCGGGACTAAACCAGATCTAAATCAGGACTATGATCGGGACTAAACCAGATCTAAACGAGGACTATGATCAGGACCAAACCAGATCTAAACCAGGATTATGATCAGGACCAAACCAGATCTAAACAAGGACTAAAGCAGGACTATGATCAGGACCAAACCAGATCTAAACCAGGACTAAACCAGGACTACGATCAGGACTAAACCAGATCTAAACCAGGTCTATGATCAGGACTAAACCAGATCTAAACCAGGACTATGATCAAGACTAAAGCAGATTTAAACCAGGACTATGATCAGGACTAAAGCAGATCTAAACCAGGACTATGATCAGGACTAAACCAGATCTAAACCAGGACTATGATCAGGACTAAAGCAGATCTAAACCAGGACTATGATCAGGACTAAAGCAGATCTAAACCAGGACTATGATCAGGACTAAACCAGATCTAAACCAGGACTATGATCAAGACTAAAGCAGATTTAAACCAGGACTATGATCAGGACTAAAGCAGATCTAAACCAGGACTATGATCAGGACTAAACCAGATCTAAACCAGGACTATGATCAGGACTAAACCAGATCTAAACCAGGACTATGATCAAGACTAAAGCAGATTTAAACCAGGACTATGATCAGGACTAAAGCAGATCTAAACCAGGACTATGATCAGGACTAAACCAGATCTAAACCAGGACTATGATCAGGACTAAAGCAGATCTAAACCAGGACTATGATCAGGACTAAAGCAGATCTAAACCAGGACTATGATCAGGACTAAAGCAGATCTAAACCAGATCAGGCTAAATAAACCAGGACTATGATCAGGACTAAAGCAGATCTAAACCAGGACTATGATCAGGACTAAAGCAGATCTAAACCAGGACTATGATCAGGACTAAAGCAGATCTAAACCAGGCTTCTGGGGGTGTGCAGCGGTGCATAGGTTTGGTGTTGTAATGATGTGGAAAAGTGCTGACTCAGCACATGAGTGGCACATGAGCGATGGAGGTGAGCTGGAGTTTCTCTGTGGTGTAAATAGGCTCTGTCAGAGATTTGTGAATGACTCTTCTAATGGTGGACTAAAGGGCATAAATCACACCTTAAATGACATTACAATTTCAACTGCTGGAAGTTTGAAGATGACATGTTTCTGCAGAGAAAGAAAACAGTATGATACTTTGCACTGCGCCTGACAGCCAATCAAAAAGCTCTGCACTGCACCTAAGAACCGTAAGTGATGCTCTCCTTGTCCCTGTGATGAAGAACATATCAAGGAACCATCCTTCCAAATGAAAAATATACATCATCACACTCGACACATCTTAAACACAGGCCTGTGTCCAAAATAAGTGTATGTGTGAATCAGCATTTGGAAAGAAATGACTATGTGGGTCTGGTCAAGTGTTAACGGAGGGAAACAGGGGCAGATTTTTGACATTCAAATGTTTCTTATTCAGAAACTAGAGGGACTATTGAAATAAGTAAAGTATCAGAATGTAGGAAAGAGTTACACTCCAACAGGGTCAAGTTAAACCTGTGAGATTCTTTCAAGTTGTTGACAAAAAATTTAAAAACTCATGTTGGTAACGGAGGGAATGAAATATGCAGCACTTTTTGGGCAATAAATCCAAACAGTGATAACTCTTGGTTCTCACTTCCATATCCTTAACAAACTGGTTTGAATATTTGCTTCATATAGTTTTCTACCATATGGTACAAGATTAGGTTGAAAAACCTCTTACTTTTTGACTCATGAGATTTTTTATTAAGAAAGGTCATGGTAACAGAGGGAAAAGTAACGGAGGGAAAATTGTACAAGAAAGTAGAAGGTGCAGGATTTTACATAATTTGTCGCTTTTACTTCAATTCATTACTTCAAAATGAAAGGAAACTATTTCTATAAAATATGTCAGTTCTTCCAAGCAAATTTTTATCATTTTAAATACATAAAAAAAAAAAATCCTGTACCTTCATCAACAGTTCAAAGATGGAATAACACAAGATATGATGAAATACATCCATTTATTGACATGATTTGCAGGTCTTTGAAATTTGGGAAATAATTTTTGTTCCATGTTTCATACATGGTCTGTTTAAAACGGATGGAACTTTAGAACCAAAAATGGTACAGAAAAAAGGTCAACAGTTTCATAAACTAGAGTACATATGTATCTGTTCAATATATTTTTATATCAGATGCATTAACTTGAATTTTGGGCCTTGCTGTTTACTTCTGCTTGACCGAGCCCATGTATAAAATACATAAATGTTGATGTTTTTCTCTGTGACATTGTTTGGCTGCACAAACTTTCCATATGATTCTTATTAAAGGTCTTATATTATCCCAAATGGACTCAGGTGAACTGTAAGCCATGTTCTCAAATAATGCTACCTTCTCAAAAACAGACCTGGTGTTTTGTTTTGTTTCATTCACTCATGAGTAACTCTTTATTCTTAGTCTGTCTCTATCTGTCTATCTCCAAAGCTCAAATGCTCTGTTCCACCTTGTGATGTCATGTAGTGGTAGTTTAAGGTGTTGTTTCACACTGACAGCAGTTGGTGCACCAGATGTTCCATTCGAACCAAAAGCTCTTAATTGGGTTTGTTTTGTTGGTGTGAAAACTTCAGTCGCACTCGGATCTGCACTAAATCAAATGGACCACGATGTCAAAAAAGTCTTGATCATCTTGACTCCGCACCAAATTCCAAATTCTGGTACAGTCCCTCTAGTGCGAACACCAAATCAAGTCCAAACCAACTATTGCAAATGCATCATGGGTAGGCATACTAATTATTTCATTGCACGCATCAGGCCGACGGGTTTGTGAGTCGAGACTCCCCTGATCCGGGCAGCAGGAGGCCGGCTTCCGCTTGGGGGGACCGGCCTCCTGCTGCCCGGACAGGGAGATGGTGCTTCTTGGCCTCAATTCCAAAACATCTGGCAAGCGGGAGAGCCTCAGCGTCCCCGAGTCACTTACTGTCGAACCCTCTGTGTGCAGGAGCCTTGGATGTACGTCATCAGACCAATTTTGATTGGTTTGTAGGTGTGAAAGGAACAAACTGGAGACTATGCTACAACAAAACAATTTTAGTGCCTGGTGTGGATATTCAAAAAAGCAGTGTGAAAGTGCCCTAAGTTACCTGTTACCTATTTGTATTAAAATCTCTCTCCTGAAGCTTCAAACAGATTGTTCCACCAGGTGCTCCATGTTTCTCTCACATGACATCCACCACATGTTCATAGGTACATGTTCACATGTTCATAGGTACATGTTCATAGGCACATGTTCATAGGTACATGTTCATAGGTACATATTAATAAGCACATGTTAATAGGCGCAGTGGTACAGTTGGTTCCATGTGCTGAGATGATGAATGCAGCAGCTGGTGTTGGGTGTCACATGTGCTCTGGCTCTGGGCTGGACCTGTACAAAGGAGCAGACGCTAAAGCAGCAGAACAGAGCTCCATGTCGTCAGAAGAATAGAAGCCCAGCACACAGAGGCTGAAGGGCCCACGCTGTCTCTGCCACTTTATCTCCTGCATGCATGTGTTTTATTATGCTAATGTCCTCGCCACAGATACGGCTGGGGACAGGGGGACAGGGGGACAGGCGCTGGGATAGGGACAGAGGGACAAGAGAGAAACAGGGAAATAGGCTTGAAGGACAGGGGGACAGGTGCGGGGACAGTTAAGTAGACAGGTGACAGTTGAAGTGAGACGCAGAGGACCTGAGTGTGACAGTGACCTGCAGCTCTTTACTGGTTGAACTTTAGTGATGACTACAGTGACCTCTGAACTGTCCCAGGTGTCAGGTGATGTTTTGAAGGTCATGTCCAGGTGGTTTGAGGTGGTTAGAGACACCAAAATATGTCTTTTATATTGTAACAGTGTGAATGTGACATCTGATTGGTAAGTTGAAGTTTGTGTTCTGCTCATTTCATATTGTCAACATAAAGTCTGTGGCACTAGAATACTCTTACTCTACAAGTAAGCACCATTTATGGTCGTGCGTCGAATCATCTTCCTTGAACCCAGAGCGTCTGCATCAACGGACATGCACCTCTAAAATTTTCTAACTACGTGTCGAACCGTCACAGACCGACAAGAGCTGTGATTGGTTGTCTCTACATCTGCTCTACAGACATTTCCGGTTCTCCTCTTTCCTGCTTCATTTTGTAAACACAAAAGCCATTTTTAAATCCTCACCTCCTAGTGTTGTGGTGGTGAATTACTTTGTGGCGCATAGACCTCAACACAGATTCATAAATCAGAGGCAGTGTGCGCTGAGTTGACACAGAACTATATATATTTTTACACTGTACAATGTATTACTTAAGTAATAGTACTGTTACTACAGTGGTACAGGTGTCTGGTTTACAGTGGACATGTGTAATTACTGTCTCTGTCTACAGTCTCTCTCCTGTTGAGTGACATAGGCCCCGCCTCCACATGAAATGATGTCATCAAACTCTGTGGGAGACACGTGTTACATGTGTCCACCTGTCCTGTGTCCTGCTGATGGATGGGTGTTGTCTGGGTGCAGGCTGGGTGGAGGCTGGGTGCAGGCTGGGTGTTGGGTGCTGGATGTTGGCTGGGTGTTGTCTGGGTGCTGGGTGTTGGTTTGGTGCTGACTGGGTGTTGAGTGCTGGGTGTTGTCTGGGTGCTGGCTGGGTGCTGGCTGGGTGCTGGCTGGGTGCAGGCTGGCTGGGTGTTGGTGCTGGGTGTTGGTTGGGTGTTGTCTGGGTGCTGGGTGTTGTCTGGGTGCTGGGTGTTGGCTGGGTGTTGTCTGGGTGCTGGGTGCTGGGTGTTGTCTGGGTGTTGGGTGCTGGGTGTTGTGTGGGTGCTGGGTTGATGGCTGGGTGCTGGGTGTTGGGTGCAGTCTGGGTGTTGTCTGGGTGCTGGCTGGGGGCAGGCTGAGTGCTGGCTGGGTGCTGGCTGGGTGCAGGCTTGGTGCAGGCTGGGTGATGTCTGGGTGCAGGCTGGGTGCTGGCTGGGTGCTGGGTCTGTCTCTTTCTGCAGCCGCTCTCACACCAGAGGAGCGGGGAAAGGCTGAGTCAGCAGACGTGTAGATCCTCATAACTCACAGCTTCATTTATTTAGTGTTTGTTATTTAGTTATTTATTTATTTAGTGTGTGGAGAGAAGGGAAGACACACAGAGCTCCTGAGATAAAAACAGAGCTGTGTCGTAGACGTCACTGGTGAGTTCATGATAACACAGTGAACTCACCATGTTACAGATTCTTTTAAGTTGTTCTCATTTCTGCATTAAGGTTATTCGTTTGTTAAAACACTTTTAAAAACCTTGTTCTAATGGTTCATCAAGAGCTTCCTCAGAGTAATGTTCTCAATTTAACACTTGATACCAAAAAAAAAAAAAAAGTCTCCTTTAAAGGTGCACTGCATAACTTATAGAACAACTTAAGAAATTAAAAGGAACATGATGCTCTTTTCCGATCTACAATATGTTGATCTTTGAATATAGTTTCCTCATCACAAACAGACCTGGAGTTGAGTTTTGTTCTTTTCTCAGCTAGAAAACACTCCACTGTTCCACCTTGTGATGTCATGTGGTAATACCGGACGTGCTCCACTGTGTTTTCAAACTCTATATCCCTTCACTAAAATCATTTCGATGAATTCAGTCCCGGAATTACCAATTTCAACTAAACTGTAGCTGTTAACTTGAAAACCACTGCTTCATGACATCACAAGGTGGAACAGAGGTTTTGAAAGAGAAAAAGAGATAGAGAAGGTGCGATTACAACAACAAACACTGAGATGCAGATTCATATGAGACTAGTGTTATCACGGACGTCTGTGTTTGCTTAAATATAGTAGGTCATTTGCGGTAGAATTTTTACTTTACAAATTACAGACATGAAACATTTGCATGGCTTAAGATGTCAGACATCCTCCGCAATTATTACAAATCACCAAAAGTCCACAGGTCAAACTAATCCCGTGCGAATATGTCATAATAATATAGGATTATTCAGACATGTGAGAATAAGATAAGATAAATAAGATAAGATAAGATCCTAAGTCTGACCACGAGTGATGCACCAACAGGACCTTTAAATTATTCTTTACAGGCAAACCATTTGCATTCTTGTATTCTGTTAGTAACTGCACATTCCCAAAGCCTATATGTGCAGTTTTGATTGCACATTCTCTGAAGGCCAATTTACGGTCCAGCGTCAAATTGTCTGCGTCAACGCGTTCCCCCCTACGCAGAGCCTCTGTGTCGACCTCTGTGTCAAAACGCCGCAGACAGCAGGGGAAGCGACGCAGACGATAAGAGCTGTGATTGGTCCTCCCTACCACCGCTCTGTATACATTTCCTGTCGGCTTTTCTTTCTTTCAGTATATATTGAGAAATAATGTGTTTAATGCAGCTTTGCGCATATATGTTTACGTTTTACAGAAACAAAACTTAAAATTATATGGCTAACTTGTATAAACAAAGTGCTCATAAAACAGCTCCCTCCTGGAACACGGTCAGTTTCTCTTAGACTTAAAAAGGACACGACTCAGTGGAATATGAGTGTTCTTTCTGTGACAGAATCACATTGTACTAATGTTGAGTTTGTTCTGTGCTTTTGTCACATTAGAGATGGTTCATGTTAAACTTTTCAGAGATTATACGTCTGCGCACACAGACCATATATATGACTGGACAGATATCGTCGCCACATAGCGTTTTGGCAGTGAATTACTTTGCGGTGCACAGACCTCGACCCAGATCCAAAAATCAAAAATGACAGCAACAAGGCAATGGTGGCAGTGCGCGTTGAGTCGATGAAGAAGTATACTTCAGCCTTAAGCCTATGTGCAGTTTGGATTGCACATTCCCTCAGCCTATGTGCAGTTTTGATTGCACATTCCCTCAGCCTATGTGCAGTATGAATGAAACCAAACACAACTCCAGGTATGTTTTTGATGAGATAAGAACGTTTTAACAGGACTTGAAGCTCACAAGAGTCAATTTTGCACAGACCTTTAACCTTTCTACGAGTACAAACATAGAGAAGCTTTAAAGGCAAAACGTCACTACAGAATTGATTGCACTTATTATTGACTGAAGCAATAATTTTAAGTAACTGCCCAGTTCTAGCCACAATGCAAACAAACAAGTCTCTGGGGACAAACCCGTTCTCCCTTTGGCCCTGGATGCCCCGGAAAATACGGTGGCAAAGAGCAGCCCAATTTCAGCACAAACAGCCAGCCCAGAATCAGCATCAGATTGTGCTTGTGCAGTCGTTAGTTTGTGTAGTCGTTAGCTGGTGCGTGGGTTTCATTGTAAAGCGCTGTGAAATGCCAGGGGGCTCGGCGGGCACTCACGGACAGTTATCCTTTTATCCGCTTAATCTCCGGTGGAACCCTGGGAGCCGGCCGTGCGTGTCTGGAGCCCCCCCGGGACCCCTCCAGGCCCCTGTTATCAGCGCCCCCTCCCTGTCCCTCCCTGTCAGCACCAGCCGGCTGCCTCTTAATCCAATTATTCCTCTAAGCTGACACGCTCGGCAAGTCCCCAAACTCTGTGAAAGTCCCCCCATCAGACTGGCATGTTTTCGGACGGGGCGAGTTTAGAATAGCAGAGTGGTGGAGTTAAAAATAAACAGCAGAGGTGGTCAGAGCAGTGACCCACGATGGTGAGACTATTCTGGGACGTCCTGGGTGAGGATGTGGCCTCTGCTGTCTCCCTGGGTCCATGACTTTGGCTGTCCTCTGTCCCACCACATGGTCCTGCTGGAAGCTGCTGCTGGGCACTGTCCTTGTCTAATGGACCCACAATTTACAACACTGCAAGAAAAAAACAGGCAAGCAGTGTTACTTTAATCAAAGGATAGAAGAAAATATGTACCTCACAAGAACTGAGTTTATGGGAGAGTCACTGTTTTTCAACCTTTGTTTGGGTTTTGGTGCCACAAACTAGTCATGTTAAGTCATATTATTATGTTGTTTCCTCATCAAAACCTGGAGCAGTGTTGGGAGTAACGTGTTATAAAAGTAACAAATTACTGAAATGCATTACTTTTTGCTGTAACGCAGTAATGTAAGGCAGTACAACAACAAAAATATATATATATATATATATATATATATTTTACTCGGTACAAATGTGAGTACACAATGCTTTACTACTGCCTGCGTAGCCCACTGGGTGACTCCACGAGGCGAACCGCAGCTGACTCCTGATCGTGCCAAGATTAGTCCTGGTTTAGACCTGGTTTAGTCCTGGTTCAGTCCTGATTTAGACCTGGTTTAGACCTGGTTTAATCCTGGTTTAGAACTGGATAGTCCTGCTTTAGACCTGGTTTAGTCCTGGTTCAGTCCTGGTTTAGACCTGGTTTAGTCCTGGTTTAGACCTGGTTTAGACTTGGTTTAATCCTGGTTTAGACCTGGTTCAGTCCTGGTTCAGCTCTGGTTTAGTCCTTGTTTAGACCTGGTTTAGACCTGGTTTAGTCCTTGTTTAGACCTGGTTTAGACCTGGTTTAGATCTGGTTTAGACTTGGTTTAGTCCTGGTTTAGACCTGGTTTAGACCTGGTTTAGTCCTGGTTTAGACCTGGTTTAGTCCTGGTTCGGTTCTGGTTCAGTCCTTGTTCAATCGGTTCAAAAATTCAGCATTTAAATTTTTATTTTAGTGAGAATAACTTAAAAGTGCTGCAATAGTCGTGTAATGTCTTACATTTTAAATGCAGTAATATTGTAATGTAACAAATTACAAGTCATAAATAAGGCATTACAGTTTTAAAGTATCTTGCCCAAAAGTGACCTGGAGACATACTCCACTGTGTTTTTAAACTCCATATACCTTCACTAGAGTCACTTAAAATGTTTCAGCCCTGGAATCACCCATTTCTACTGAACAAAAGGTAAAGAGGAGGTGGTAAGTTTAAAACCATCAGTACATGACATCACAAGGTGGAAGAGAACATTTTGAGCTTTGGAGATGTAGACGGACTAATAATAAAAAACTACTCAAACAAATGTGAATAAAATGAAACTAAACTATGGGTATGTTTTTGAGGAGGTAACATCATTCTAACGTGGCTTAAGGATCACAACAGTCCATTTGTTGTAATACATGAGACTTTTCGGGGGTCAACAAACACATTTTTGGGGTTGAATAATGGCATCACTTTCTGAAATGATTGAGAAAAAATAATTTGACTTCAGTTTATTTCTCCTGACAGAGAAGATGTTGAACTTTGTACCAGTTTTGGTTCCATGTGGATAGGCCCAGGAATTCCAGCGATATGAACCATAAACCAGGTCAACAAATCTGCAATCTGACAGTTCCACATCAAACTCCACCTGAGACTCTGATCTGTCTCCTGCTCAGGTGAAACTACAGACTGCAGAAATATCCACTGACTCACTTTCAATGATGTGAACAACGAAAACAACCAAGTGCTCCTGTCTGTTTGCACATGTAGCTTCACACTGATGCACTAATGTGACGGGTCATATAATTCATCCAAACACTTTAACATATTGATTTTAGTATTAAATGTGATTGTCCATTAGAATGTTGAAATGTCATCTGAAACGCAGCGTTTGTGGCATTTCACTGCAACCTGTCAGTGAGTGTAGCTTTTAGCACCGAGTCTGTTCTCCACGTGCGATCCTTCACTTTCAGATGAATAATAAAGCTCATTCTGTCAGACGTTTTGTCATGTGACCGGTGCGTGTGCGGTAGTGGTCAGTCTCTGTCGCCGTGTGGACAGCTCATTCGTCAGAGCGCTGTCATGTTTGGCCTGAGCAGGTCTGTGTAGGGTGAAGAGGGCGGGGCTTTACTGCTGACGCTGCGAACAGATGGGCGAGCGCAGGGTGACCGCCAGAGGGTCCCAAGGGTGCTGCAAATCCACCGTCTTTGACAGCGCGGTTACGAGGATGAGCTGTGGAGACCGCTGCGCTGCTCTACTGTACGTTTTATATGCAAATGTGAGACAGGCTGAGGGTCCTTGGAAGTGTTTGAATCTTAAATACAGATTCTATCTTTACTTGTTGCAAGACTCTCCAAAGAATGGTTACGTACTTCTGTAGTTTATTATGACATGTTATTGGTTGCATTTGGCTAGTGTTAGATCATTGGTCACAACTGTCAGTACTGTTACATCATTGGTCCATTACTCTCTGTGCTGTTACACCACTGATCCATAACTATACATGATGTAACACCACTGACTACAACTGTCAGTACTGTTACACCACTGGACCACATGTGTCAGCACTGTTACACCATTCACATGTATCCATCACTGCTGTTGCACCCTTAGTCATTACTGTCACTGCTGGTACCCCATTGGTCCATACCTGTCAGCACTGTTACACCATTGGTCATAACTGTCCATATTGTGACATCACTGGTCCATTACTCTCTGTGCTGTTACACCATTGGTCCATAACTGTCAGTGCTGTTACACCATTATTTTATAACTATATGTGATGTAACACCATTGGACTACAACTGTCAGTGCTGTTACACCGTTGGTCATAACTGTCAGTGCTGTTACATCATTGGTTTATAACTATAATTGATGTAACACCATTGGTCATAACTGTCAGTGCTGTTACACAATTGATCCATAACTGTCAGTGCTGTTACACCATTGGTTTATAACTATAACTGATGTAACACCATTGGACTACAACTGTCAGTGCTGTTACACTGTTGGTCATAACTGTCAGCACTGTTACATCATTTGTCCATTACCCTCAGTGCTGTTACACCATTGATCCATAACTATATCGCAATGTCTCGGCCAAATATGTGTCTTTTTCTGATCAGATCAGATCCTTGGGGAGAGTTGAATGAACTGACAAATAGTGAATGTTTTATTGAACGTTGCAGTCTGAGACGTCAGTGATGACGGTACGATTGAATTGAACTGTCTGAGAGGCAGCAGGCTGTTATTGGATTGAGTTTGAGGTTGTCTGATCCTTTTAACAATGTGAAAAGTTCAGAGACGCTTTTGAAGCTTTTTTCCTTTTCATTTTATCATCAATATATTTTTCAGATTTTTGTTGAAATTGCAGTTTTTATTGCAATTGCAGATTTCTTGGGACATTCTGTTTTTCTGGTTGTTCATTATATGTACACAACAGCGGATTGATTCTGATGTTTTTCTATGACTTGCATTGCTGTGTTGTTTTTATGTTTTTTTTTCCTCGAGTTAACGGTAAGTACCACATGCTGAAACTCTTTGTGCATACAGCCATTTTGTCTATACCAGTGTCTATGTCCAATGTCCTGTCAATGTCCACTCTTCTGTCCACTCATCCCCCCCATCATCACGACTTCACAAAGCGCTCTTGGCTCCACTCATCCTGACCCGAGCCGTTACCATGGAGATGTGGCTAGTTTGGGGGTGGGAGGGGTGGGATTTTGGAGTGGGGAGGGTAAGGTTGGGAAACTTGAGGTGTGTAGTTACTGGCCAAAATACAAGAACACAAATGTGACTCAAGGAACCATCGGTCACTATGTTTGCATGCACACAGGACATCGAATGCGCTAAACAACCAAATTCAAATGGTTTTTGCCCCAAAAGTTCACTCTACACTCTACAGCCGGTCAAAGAACCAAAGTACAGTCAAATACAGGATTACAGGATTACACAAAATGAGTGGTTAACAAAGGGACACACACTAAACTAAAACACAAGTTCCCCAAATTAAACCACATAAGCCACAAACAGAATTGAGTGACCAAATCAAAAAAGGCACAAAACAGAACTACACACACGAACACAAAATGGCAAACTGGCCACCAAGGCCAGCAGCCCTGAACAGGTGCTGGTAATGTCCTTAAGTAGGGGGCGGTGGCTGCAGGTGAGGTGGGCGTCGACATGCCACCAATCATGGACCAGGGCTCCCACAGCAGGAATCAGGAGAGCTCAGCAAAATCACACAAAACAAATTAGAACTAAGGCCTGGGGTTGTAACAGGGACCAGTTATCATCTCTTCCTGGTGTGCATGTAAACATATTGGTCGTCTCTTTATAGATTATGTTTCATGATTAGCATTTGCTGAAGTAACGTCATTTCCAAGTGTGAACCTTTTTATTTTGCTTCTCCTGTAATCACTGAAAATTTTGATTGTAAAAAAAGGACTTCCAAAGTTCTGCACTAGTGAACGCCCATTTCTGGAAGCAGGCCGGTCCAGGTCCACACCTCCAGTGACCCCAGCCTCCATCTCCACTGCTGATGTTCACCTGTTCTCTCTTCCTCTCTCCTTCACCTCTTCCCCTCTTCCTCCTCTCTCCTCCTCCTCTTTTCTGTTGCCATTAACGGGCTGTGTCTCTATGTCGTGTGTCCCTGTAGGCCCACGCCGTGCACCGCTGGCTTATCGATCAGGACAGTAGTGTGAGCTCTGAGATGCCCGATGGCCAAGGCGTATGGCACTATGATGATGAAGTAAATATCTGCTCCACGTATACTGGCTTTTCTATTTCTATCTATTTCTATGTGTATTTCTGTGTATATTATTACTATATTGTGTCACTAAAGTGTGTGTGTCACCGTGTGGTTGTGCAGTGTATATATCTGGTTTGTGTTGTGTGCTTCTGGTATTTGTAGTTCTTTTAACGATATCGTGCTGTGAGCTGAGTCAGGTGTCCTTGGACCACGCTGGAGCTTTTTAACCTTTTGATTTCACCTTTGATTTTTGTTGCATTTCTTTTTCACACTTTTTGTTGAGTTCTACAGCTCCACATTGGTGTGTGTGTTTTCCCTGACGCAGCATATTACAGAGCAAGAGTCCACGGGCAAAATATAGCCTCTATCCCTTAGCATTTGTGTTCTCACCATCAGTCCGCTGCACCAGGCCTACTCTAGCTCTAATCAAACACGATTTTTCCTGTGGGTTCTGCTGGGCGGTGGAATATGCTTGTCGTGGTGCCAGTGTTTGTTGGACCAGCTGGTGGTGTGTGTGTGCGTGCGTGTGTGTGCATGTGCATGGACTGTGCATGGCTCTGTTCTCTGCATGTGCATGTGACAGTGTTTGGTGACTGAGCCTCGGGAGCTGAGGTCAAAGGTGAGCAGGTATTCTGGATGCCGCTATTTTAACTTTTACCATGATCATTGGATAACAGATTACACCTGACCAGGTACAAGTCGTCCATTTGCCTGTCGTCCACTCACACTCACACATGTTGTCACGAGCACAAACAATGCATTACACACGGTTACAGGTTGTGTTTAAAGTAGTGCTGTCAAAAAATGTCATGTTATTAATGAGTTAATGCAAAACAATTTTAACAGCATACATTTTTTTAACAGCTTTATTTATTTATTTTTATTTTTTTTATCATGGACTAGTTTTTTCATAAGCTGTGGCCACTGCTGTACTTTTAGAAAAACTACAGGATCCAGCTGTAAACAGGAAGCACTAAACTGAGAAACCCTGTCAGGTGTGCTGATGTTACTCACACGAGGAAAACACGACATAAAGTCCGCTTTAAAACATACGACAAGTCTGCGCTGACCTTCGATAAGGATGTGACAGAGACTCCCAGCTGTTTTTATTAGGGGTGTCGCGTTAATTGCGATTAATCAATTACAGTCAAATTTAGCGCATTATGTTTTTTAATTGCGTTAATCTTATTTTTAATTTCTAACTTTACTGTTTCTGTGCGAGTTGCCTTATTATAAAATCTGTTTTTATGTGTTGTTAGGACACAGTCCCTCACTGTACAGTCCTGCACCGCTCGCTCCCGCAAACAATAGTAATTTTCATTCCCGTTCTCGCCACATCTGTGATAAACCTGCACACGTCACAAACACAGAACAGACTCACCTTCAGCATCAACATCCCTCTGTCACAGAGAGAACACTCATATTCAACTGAGTCGTGTCCTTTAGTAGAAGCTGAACCACATCAGCATCACATCTCCGCTTATTTTATGCAAATTAGTCATGTGGTTTTATGTTTTGTTTGTGTGAGATTTGCACAAATCTGCATTAAACACATCATAATGTCAAATGGGCTGATGTGGCTCTAGAGTGGTTATGGTTTATATGTTGTAAAGTTGAGTTTATTTATGCAGATTAGTAATAGTAATAATGATGATACTTATATAAAAACGTTAATGACAGTATGAAAATAAAGTAATAATGAATTCAAATGAAAATACCTCAAGTTGAGGCTTTTCTCAGCTATTTTTAGGTGAGATAAAAAAATAGATTAATTAATTACAGAACATAATTAGTTAACCTCTCAATTTTTTTAATTGCTTGACAGCACTAGTTTTTATATTCATAAGCTCACAGAGGAGTGTATCACACTAGGACTCACATCTGTCTCACAATTTAATAGATATTTCTGCCGCTGGGCTTATTTTCTCCACTGAAGCAGTGGCTCTGCTGCCACATGTAAACAAACAGCGCCGTGTGATGACATCATCATCCTGGGTACAAACACAGTCGCAAACACAGCTGCGATTTTTAAAAAGTGAACTATGACATTCATGAGATTGAGTGCGATTTAATATTTTAATCGAATGACAGCGCTAGTTTAAAGTGATCACATATGTCAATTAGCTCCATCTGAGGAAAATAAATGAGTAATACACTCTACTGATACATTCTGACTGGTCAGGCTAACAAATATGATCTGCACAGAATTTGTGTAATGCAAACACAAACACTAACAGCATTGGCCAAGACCAGATTTTTGAAACATTTCAGCAGGTCTGCCCCCTGGTGGCCTCAGCTCTGCTCTGCATGTCCAGTGTTCAGGTGGTTTGTTGTGGTTGGTCTGTATAGTTTTGTAGATGTAGACGTGGTGGTCTGTGCCGTGTTTGTGCCTGTGCCTGTCAAGTCTGATTTCTCTGTTCTGACTGTCTGGGCGGCGCCGTCCAAAGGCTCCATTGCTCCTCGCTTCTGGATGATCTTGAGTCCTCGGACAATGGATCATCTGAGCGCAATGGGGCCGATGGACGCGTGTCCCAGACGACCTCAAGACGTCCCCTCTGACCCCTGACCCCTGCACCCTTCGACCCGGCATTTGACCCGATCCTAAAGCTGCCCCACATCTCCATATTGCTCCTGAACACTGGAGCATCAGCGGGGTCAAACTCAAAGTGTGTCATTGGTTTGGGGGTTCTGAAAAATAAATTGGACACGTCCCCCATAAGGCAAGTGGATAATGGTGGAGACAGCATCAGTCCGAAACAATATGGAGTCCTGTTCTGCTCGGGAATGCCTTTGCACTGGAAACTGCATCAAGCCTTTGGTTTGTGGAGATGCTTTTGTGTGAATGAGAAAAACAAAACTGCAGTAGTAGTATTACTTAGACTCTTAGAGTCTTCAGTAAGTGACAAACGGATGGAACTGTCACAGCCTGTAATACACACATGTCATGTGGACATGAACACGTCCTCTTTCAGACAACACAGGTCTGGTTCACTCTTTAAAGTTGAACATGCTCCCTGCTAATACTGGACAATGAAATGAGTGTATATGGTGCTAATAGCGCCATCAAATAAAAAGTGTATTATTACAGTTGCATACTGTTGTCTTTTTGCATAAGACACCTACACGGCCCTGCTCAGGTCAGAGCCTTTGAATCAGAACATGAGCTGTGGTGACTCACTGAAAACACAATATCTCCACAGTATCAGTCCAACCTGCTCAAACACTGATGTTCTGACAAGGATTTACTGCTGACTGTCCCTCATGTCCAGCTGGATTTATTTGCACATATTTAGTGTTATTTATCACATTACTCACGCAGCTTCTTCATTTAACAGAGGCTCTGGAAGAGCAGTGCTTTTGTGGCTGCTGATTGTTGGACTGATGAGTCCCAGAGCGGCTCAGGACCTGGTCTGGACTGGGGCCAGAACCAGTCCAGTAGAAGAGAAACTATCAGCTTAAAGCCTTCTTCAGCTGCTGTCCAACCAGCCCTGTGCTCCTGCCACAGACCCTGTCCAACCAGCCCTGTGCTCCTGCCACAGACCCTGTCCAACCTGTCCAACCAGCCCTGTGCTCCTGCCACAGACCCTGTCCAACCTGCCCTGTGCCCCTGACACAGACCCTGTCCAACCAGCCCTGTGCTCCTGCCACAGACCATGTCCAACCAGCCCTGTGCTCCTGCCACAGACCATGTCCAACCAGCCCTGTGCTCCTGAGACACACCTGAGAGTGAGAGTCATTGGTACCACATTCTGTAAAAGCAAAGACCTGATATTTTCAGTCTCCAGCTCAGCTATTTTTATAGTTTAACACTGCTATTTGAACCACATCAGAGCAGTTTGGCTATTACAAGTATAGTATACATTTCTATAATGTCATATATCATCCAAATGAAAACCATGGTCTACTTTTGCTTACAAAAGCCTCAAACATTGCTTGAGAGTAGTTAGAATAACGAGGTGTTTTCAGTATTATAACCTCATAAGAATGTGAACTAAATAAATAAGTAATGTTTAGCTGTAGGACTTTCAGTAGCTCGAACAACTATCCACTGTTTCTTTGGCTGTAACAAAAGCCTGAACAGTGAGGAAGTGCTCTGATCCCCCAGAGACAGAGCTACGGCTTGTTTATGTACAATACTGTCTTTTATACCAGTTATTGTACAACTCTTTGGACGATACTGAAATATAATAGTATTATGTCCTCACTTCAGCACAGTCTCCCGTGAGGAAGGTTATAGTTTTTTTCTTTTTATGTTTTCCAGCATCTCATAGTCCCATGTCCTGCCCCGCCCAGTCCCCATGGCCCTGCAGTGTCCCCTCTTCCCCCTGTATCCTGCTGTCCTGTGTCAGAGGTACCCCTCACCCTCTCCCCCTCCTCTCCTCTTCCTCTCCCTCTCCTCTCCCTCTCCTCAGGACGTATCTGTCCGTCCCTGGGCCTGTCCCGGGAGACAGATGCCGTGAGCCAAGCCCCATTCGTCACAGTGCGGCTGCATGGCACACTCAATAAGGCCGCGCTAACTGTCAGCCCGCCACTGTCACATCAATTCTGCCATGTCCGTCGGCCGCCGCAGCTGCCCCCACCTGCCCCCACCTGCCCCCTCCTGCCCCCTTCTGCCCCCTCTTGCCCCCTCCTGCCCCCTCCTGCCCCCTCCTGCCCCCGCTGTCCGGCCCACTGTAGATGCACTACATTAGGACGCCCATTCATGTCCAGCCCCAGCAGTTGGCAGTGATTTGTTTGGGCTGTGGGGGCATAAGGTTATTTACATGTGAAAAGGCCACCGTGCGTTTGGGAGATTGAACGTCTCGTGCGTTGTTGATGGCATCGTTGCATGGTGGAGATTATTCAAAGCAGAATATGGCTCATACATGGGTGTGGGTGTGGATGAGTGTGAGTGTGAGTGTGGACTGTACAGTCAGGTCGGACTCTCCTGGTCTGACTGTCCTCGGAAAAGTGCTGCACTCTGGGCTACAGAGAGCTCCTCAGGGGACACACTGACCCAGGACACAGCACTGTGTGTACACCTGAGGGCCCTGACTGTGTACCCCTATGGGCCCCTAACTGTTTGTAGACCTGAGGGCCCCTGACTGTGTGTAGACCTGAGGGCCCCTGCTGTCACTCTGTAGTCTACAGTGTGCAGTCCCATTTATTTATCACTTAAGTCTCATCTAAACACACAGAGAGGATTCCTAATCATGGGTCACACACAGTAAACTGTTAGAACAGGACGGGGCCATTCCAGAGGCACATAAATGTCTGGAGCACTGGACTGTGTGCACATCCAATGACTTTATCTGTAAACCTCCTCAATGTGAACTGCCCATTCACACTTATATATTATTTGCAATATTTGCAAAGAGTTGTTTTCTAATCCTCCTCTGGTCCTCACTCATGTGCTCTACATTTCAGTCCGACTACTAACATCAGAGAGACAGACTCTCAGTGTAATTACACAACAAGTCTCTTATAGATCCATGAATCCACTTAAATATGTATAAGACATAATACAAATTGGAGCTAACGTGTGTGTGTGTGCGTGTGTGTGTGTGTGAATGGGGAAGGTGCATTAGCGATGTGCATGCATGCAGCATGTGCATGAGCGCCGAGGAATGTGCAGAGTGCATGGTCAGGGTGGACAGGTCCTCCAGGAGATATGCTAATGCTAACAGTGGACAGTCCAGCAGCTCAGCCTCAGGGACAGAGCAGGCCTCAGTGGACAAACACTTTCACTGCATTAGGCTCCGGCCTGAGTGGATTTCAGGATGTCAACAAAGCATTTTGTGGTTGGAAGTGTTGGAATGAATGTTGTCAGAAAAATGTGTTTATATAAAGAGCCAACGTGTCGTCTTTTATACACTGATCATGTCCAGTGTGAAGTCGTGTGGATGTGGGTCAGGACGCCTCACACACTCTGGACCAGGCTCTGTGTGCAGCAGCAGCAGCAGCAACTCTGCTCAGAGAGGAAAGTCTCAAATTTAAATCAGAAACATTAGTACTAACTTTTATTAAACGTTTAAATCAAAAAAGTTGAAAGTTGAAAGTTGAAATCTAACATAAGAGCAGCATTACATTTGTAGGTGTAGATTATTTCTGTGGCTTTATTTGAATATTTATTGAATTAGCATCAACACACAGACACATACGTTTGTGAACACACAAGTGTCCTCTGGTGAAGTTTTCTCCTCGTCTGTAAAGTGTGTAACATGTTGTCAGTGACACACTGCTCCCTGTCCACTGCTTCATCTGTCAGGATTTATTGATTTTAGTGTGGCTGTGCAAAAACCTCTTTACTTTACATTACAGCAGAAACAGTCACACAGTCTGTCCCTGTGACCAGAGCTGGAGCTGCTGTAGTGCACAGAGCCTGTAAGTGTACACTGTGCTACTAGATTGTGTCTCCATTGATAGACCAAGTGTGTAGCTCCACCACAGGGACCGTGTGTGTAGCTCCACCACAGGGACCGTGTGTGTAGCTCCACCACAGGGACCGTGTGTGTAGCTCCACCACAGGGACCGTGTGTGTAGCTCCACCACAGGGACCGTGTGTGTAGCTCCACCACAAGCCGCCAGGTTAACAATAGGAACTGCAGTCTGACTCCATCGACTCCAGTTCACTTCCTGAGAAATGGTGTCCTCTCCCTCTCTGTTAGACTCATCATTCTGACCTTAACATGTTGGGATTAACCTGCTCTACATCCTGGGTTTTTATTTCAATATTTTGCCCCTAAAGAAATATGAACATTAATAACACACCAATCATGTGCCTTCTTTCCCCAAGGTTGCCCTCGTTAGCATGAACAACAGCGTCGCTGTCTGCCCCCGGCCCCTGGGAAGGGGCAAGTACTTCAATAATCTCACTGCTGATTGGTTCACTGGTTGGTATGAAATTGGCGCTCAGAATTCCAAATATGGAACTATGGCTCCAAATTAGCTGCTATAATGGCCTAGACTGGATTAGCTTCATTTGGCTGAAGCTGCTGGGTGATAAAAATGTTTGTAACTTCCAATTTAAGAAGACGCTGAGAGAATCTGCCCCAAACTCATGAATCGTTCTTACTCAGACAAATATCTTCTTAAGTGAAAGTCACGTCAAAATTACCAACACTTCAGCTGTGAACACGTCCACTCATTTACAATGAATTTACAAAGAAAATTCCAGATATGACCAATATGGATTTGGCATTATGACACGTGAAAGTGCAAGGGAGAGAGTGAGAAGGAGGTCAGGTGGAGGAGGTCAGGTGGAGGAGATCAGGTGGAGGAGGTCAGGTGGAGGTGGTCAGGTGGAGGAGATCAGGTGGTGGAGGTCAGGTGGAGGAGGTCAGGTGGAGGAGGTCAGGTGGAGGTCAGGTGGTGGAGGTCAGGTGGAGGAGGTCAGGTGGAGGAGGTCAGGTGGAGGAGGTCAGGTGGAGGAGATCAGGTGGAGGAGGTCAGGTGGAGGAGGTCAGGTGGTGGAGGTCAGGTGGTGGAGGTCAGGTGGAGGAGGTCAGGTGGAGGAGGTCAGGTGGAGGAGGTCAGGTGGAGGAGATCAGGTGGAGGAGGTCAGGTGGAGGAGGTCAGGTGGTGGAGGTCAGGTGGAGGAGGTCAGGTGGAGGAGGTCAGGTGGAGGTCAGGTGGAGGATCAGGTGGAGGAGGTCAGGTGGAGGAGGTCAGGTGGTGGAGGTTAGGTGGAGGAGGTCAGGTGGAGATCAGGTGGAGGAGATCAGGTGGAGGAGGTCAGGTGGAGGAGGTCCGGTGGAGATCAGGTGGAGGAGGTCAGGTGGAGGAGGAGGTCAGGTGGAGGAGGTCAGGTGGAGGCAGGTGGAGGAGGTCAGGTGGAGATCAGGTGGTGGAGGTCAGGTGGAGGAGGTCAGGTGGAGGAGGTCAGGTGGAGGAGGTCAGGTGGAGGAGGTCAGGTGGAGGAGGTGGAGGAGGTCAGGTGGAGGAGATCAGGTGGAGGAGGTCAGGTGGAGGAGGTGGAGGAGGTCAGGTGGAGATCAGGTGGAGATCAGGTGGAGGTGGAGGTCAGGTGGAGGAGGTCAGGTGGAGGAGGTCAGGTGGAGGAGGTCAGGTGGAGGAGGTCAGGTGGAGATCAGGTGGAGGAGGTCAGGTGGAGGAGGTCAGGTGGAGATCAGGTGGTGGAGGTCAGGTGGAGGAGGTCAGGTGGAGGAGGTCAGGTGGTGGAGGTTAGGTGGAGGAGGTCAGGTGGAGATCAGGTGGAGGAGATCAGGTGGAGGAGGTCAGGTGGAGGAGATCAGGTGGAGGAGATCAGGTGGAGGAGGTCAGGTGGAGGAGGTCCGGTGGAGATCAGGTGGACGAGGTCAGGTGGAGGAGGTCAGGTGGAGATCAGGTGGTGGAGGTCAGGTGGTGGAGGTCAGGTGGAGGAGGTCAGGTGGAGGAGGTGAATGTCAAAAATGTTGGTAAGAAGCTCTTAAGTACAAATTTGTTGGTAAGAATGTTTCATGAATGAAGCTCAGTCTATGGTCTTGATGCCCGTGACGTGTCCTGATCGTCTGTAAACAGGTCAAATGTTTTCCCTCAAGAGAATGTGTTCCAAAAGCAGCAGTCTGTGACAAAAATGAAACTGCTGTGTGTTGTCTGCAGCTAATAGTAGAAAGTGCCAAAAACAGCTCTGAATATGAACGCAGGTGAATAATAAGAATGTACCAAAGGGTTTGTGAGAGTGACACACTAGTTAGACACACTGAAGCAGATACTTCCTTTTTTATGATTTGAAAAGGAAACAACAGTCTAAGTTATTGTTCACTGGGTTGCACTTAATGACATTTTATTATTTCTACTATATCCTGCATTGTCCCTGTTGAAGATGGCCCGTCTGAGAGTGCACGCACTACGACCTCTTCCCCTGCAGTCGTACAGAGCATGAACAGCTGAATATGTGAGAGAGAAGAGAGAAGATGGAGAACAGAGAGAGAGGGAGAGAGAGAGAGAGAGGGGCAGCACTAAAGGACAGGCTTGAAAGAGCTGCAGAGGCCAGTGTGTTGTGTACCTTGAGAGAGCGCTCGTCTAAGTGAGTCTGTTATAGATTTGTACAGAGTCAGTTTGAGATGGAGCGTGTGCAGCAGGCCCCTGAGGCAGACTCAAGCTCCCATTAAGTACACATGAGAAATAAGTCTTTTAAATGTCCACGAGCCTGGATACTGGACTCGTGTTGTTTATAGGAGTGTAACAGAATCCAGACAGTGCCATATTAAAAGGTAATTAATATTTATTGAACAATGGGCTCTGTGCAGAACAGCACTCGGGAACCTCCACTTGTATCTCTGAGGATTTGAATTAAAAATGAATCAAATGTCTGGACTGTGAGTTGAAGGTGGATAAGCGTGAACAGATTTTCAAAATAAAAAAACTAGGACATCCCTGGTTCGTGGTGGTTGGTAATAATAAAACTGTGAAACGAGTGTGTAATTAAGGGAAATGTTTCTGCACTCTGCACTAATGAGTCAGTATAGCCACATCTGATTTGTGTTTTTGTCATTTTTAAGCAGATTTTCTGGATTTTACATAAACAAATGACAGTTTATGTCTCTCTTTACTGTTGACAGGGACCAAATTGGTCAAAAATAGGGACACCTGGGACATTTCTGGTATAAAACTGGGACAAATCACTGGTTTTGGATAAATCTGCTGGGACAGGAGACACAGGCTCAAAACTGGAACTGTCCCGGGTAAGTAGGGACGTCTGCTCACTCTAGTGTGGATGTCACTGTCAACATGTCAAAGATGTGCGTAAAATCCCTCAGTCATCCAGTTAGAATCCATGGCAAAAGGAGAAATTTAATTTGTCAACTGGAAAAAAGTTTATGACCTATGGTCATGAGCTCTGGGTAGTGACCGAAAGGACGAGATCGCTCGAAATGAGTCCCACCAGGAGGAGGCCACGAGGAAGACCCAGGACACACTGGAGGCACTATGTCTCTGGACTGGCCTGGGAACACCTCAGGGTCCCCCCGGATGAGCTGGAGGAAGTGTCTGGGGTGAAGGAAGTCTGGGAGTCCCTGCTTAGACTGCTGCCCCGTAACCCGATCCCGGATAAGTGGAAGAAAATGGACGGACAGATGGAAAAAAAAAACTTTATCTGGTCAAATACTTGTTAAAGATTTGAGTTGAAAACTACAAATAAGTTGAAAACTTCTGTGTTTAGAAGTGGAGATGTTTGTGTTTGAAAACTTAGTTGGTCTCTTTAGAGACCATTTGGCTTTTTGACATTACAATAAAACTATTTATTTTAGGCTTGAATGTTTCATAATAAATACACAATAAATATTATTAATTCCCAAAATAGTTAGATCTAATTATATCTAAAGAATCATTATGAACCATTCTTTTGTGGTGGAGGGTTCACCTTCAGCTGGTCTCTGTAGAACAGGGTGACCAGATGTTTACCCTGGACAGTCCCAGTTTTGAGTCGCAGCAAATTTATCCAAAACCAGTTTTATACAAGAATTGTCCCAGGTCTCCCTATTTTTGACCAATCTGATCCCTGTCAACAGTAAAGAGAGACATAAATTGTCATTTGTTTGGTTAATTACATAAAAGCTGCTTAAAAATGTGACTATACTGACTAATATTAGTGCCGAGTGCAGAACGATTTTTGTTAATTACACAATTGTTTCACAATTTTATTATTACCAACCACCACAAACCAGGGATGTCCCAGTTTTTTTTTTTTCTTTTTTTCTTTTGAAAATCTGGTCACTCTACTGTAGAATGTAATTGTACAGCATTAAAGACAAGCAGCTGCCGCAACCAGGCTCACGTACACACCATATCTCTGGAGCGGCAAGCCTCCTTACAATATGAATGCATGTTTTTTTTGTGGTATTTTATTAGTTTTTTTTAGCTTGAATAAATGCAGGTTAATGCTCTACTGTGTGACATTCCAGGTTGTGGTCTTTTCTGTGTTAGTGTTCGTCTCTGTTGTATGAGGCGTGTGAAGCAGGTGTACAAAGGGACAGTCTGCATACTGAGCTAACACTGAGCTAACAGGTACCTCCTCCAGGTCTCATATTTATCACAGTGACCTGAGGCGCTCCAGACTCGTACACATCTGCACCGTCTGCTCTGGTGGTTTCCTGGTGCAGAAATGAGGCCACGTGGGGCTCAAGGCTAAACTATTTTACAAACTTCTTTAGATTTCTAGAAACACAAAGAAAGCTGTCGACTTTAACTCAGGCAAATCTGTGGTTTCTCTTTAGATCAGATCAGATCTGAAGGTGTTCCTAATATTTTAAGTGAACTGCATCAGCTGTCTTGGGCTTCCTGGACTCTTAAAGAGTGTGCAGCAGTGGCGGCTGGTCAACAGGGGCGCAAGAGTGCCGCACTCCCTAACTTGGAAAAAAAAAAATGAAGTTGTTATTTTGTATTAGGGTATATGTTTAATATTTTGTTTAAAATGTAACGTGTATCTGCATAGACACATTTTATCACGTTAAATGTGCTCATATCACTTTATTTGAGTCATGTGTTTGGAATTTGAGTGCGTTAATGGACGTTTCTATAAGAGCCTGAAGTTTTGAGAAAATGTGACGTCATGACTTTCCTTGTGCCCATGATTTTACATTAACCCTAAAATCCGTGTTTGGGGCGCGGGGTCGGAGCGCCTGAAATCAACTGATTGTTCTGAATAAACATGAACACACGTGTTGACCTGTTGTGGTTCAGCTGCTCTGTCACTCAGCCCAGACTCTGCACTGACACATGTTCCTGCTACAGGCGCTAATGATGACAACAACAGAGCTGTGTGCTGTTCACTTATGGAGAGTTCTACAAGTACGTCCCAGGAACAGTTTTAGGGAGTAAGAGCAAGAAAAGAAGCATTAAGCTGGAATGAGCTGCGGTGAGATTCTACGGCTCTGATTTTGATTCGCACACTGGCTAATAACCGCTAGCGACTTTAGCTTAAACTTGTTCACAGTAAAGCGCGAGGACAGACCCGCCGCCGGGACCAGGACCCGCTCTCTGCCGGAGCCTGTCCGACCCAGGACCCGCTCTCTGCCGGAGCCCGTCGGACCCAGGACCCACTCTCTGCCGGGGCAGGGACAGCCGCTGCCGGAGCCGGAGCCGGGACAGTCGCTCGCTGCTCTACCCGCCTTTGCCCGCTTGTTTCTCGGTGTATAAGTTTCACTGGGCGTAGCGCACAGAGGGCTTAAGTCCACCTGGTGTCCTGGTGTTAATATGGACGGTGTGACTTTCAGATTTAAGTGGGAAGTGAGATTAAGACAATTTTACAATCAGTTCGTGCATTCGGCTCCCGGACCTCGCGTCACGGACCTGACTGGACCGGGATTTGGACCAGTTTTATCTTTGTAGTGGACAATACATTTTGGAGACAACCAATGGGACAGCGGATAGAGGAAACACTCTGCTTCAGTCCTCTAGAGAAGGTAAGAACCTTGTTTTCATTAGTTTTGGACAAATCTGATGACGGAGGCTCACAGGTAAATAGTGTTTTAGTGTAATAGTTAAATAATGCGTAAATGAGCTGCTGAGTACGTTGGAGCTGCTTCGGTTGTTCTGCCGTGCGCTGTAGGAGCGGCACTGATGCCGTGTGTTCATGTTGTGATCATAGCCTCTTATTGTAGTTTTGTTGACGTTGTTGGGGATGGTTGTGAGCGCCGTGTTACGTTGTGTTGTTGGGGCGGGCAGTGAGCGGTAGATCAGGTTGTGCTGATGCGTAAAGTTGGGTAAACTTGCGTAAAACTGCGCTTGGCGGTGCGTTGTGTGTTGATAGTTCAGCCAGTAGTGACCAAAATGACTGTTTCTGTTTCGCTATAATACTATGTAGCCTATATATAATGCATATATTAAGAATATATATTTTAAATTTTAAATTCAAAGGGAATATATAATATAATATAATAATAATATATATATATATATATATAATATATATAATTTGGAGCTTTCTCCTATGTTAGAACATTGTTCCCTCATTCAAAGCCTCCTTATGGTTAGCAGTGCAAGTCTGTACAAGGCTCCGCCCACAAGTCTACGTCCCCCATGCTCCCACACGAGTATTCTCCATAAATATACAAAAACATGATACAAAATTGCACACAGCAACTGGACAAACCTGATATGAAGAGCAGGAGTTTTATTAGCAGGATGCACACTGATTGTGTTATGACATCGCTCTGAAGGGGGAGTGACTTAGCATGGAGAGCAAGTCTGAGTCCAAGTGTTCTTTTGAGGAGTGCAGGAGCCTCTCACTGCAGGAGGCTCTCAGTATTGATGACAGTGGTGGTTCATCTGATCAATTATCAATCTGATCAATTGTGGATCTTAATAAGATCTTGTACTTCCATGAGCACAGTCAGCGGTGCTTCTCCAGCACTGTGTGGCTAAACTCCACCTTTCCTGTGCTCTCAGAGATGGGAGGCCGCTCCTTTGATCAGAAAATGCACCCACATTTATTAAGCATTTTACAAAGGCACATTCCCTACGAGGAAGAGGTTGGATGTAGTGACGCGGTGTTTCATGTCTCAAACTCTACACCACTTTTAGTTTGATAAAAATGTACATGATGTAAGCACGTTCATCGAGCCCAGACAAGCCCAGAAAATGTGACCAGAAACAGGAAGTAGTGTAAGAGCTTTAGTCAGCCCTCACAACGCCACACACTTGGAAGTACGAGATGTTTGAAATGTGGTGACAACAGTTAGAGCAGTGTTTCCCCAACCTGAAGGTTCAAGGATCTATTCCAGGGCTCTCCAACCTATAGCTCAGGAGCCACCAGTAGCTGTCCACCTCCTTCCAAGTAGCTCGCCAAAGAATTACTGAATTATAAGTTTAGTGCTGAATAACAAAAATGTGATGACTAGAACGTCTATTACGAGGCCTCAGACACCGTCTATCTCCTATTTACAACTCCATCCTCAAACCTAAATCAAAACAAACAAGAGAACAACAGGTGTATCCAGGTCAGGTCCAGAGGTGTGGAAGTTCCATTATGGCCATGAATTGTTCTGTTAATTAGACCCCACACCCTGTACAGGTCAATAGGCCCAACTAACAAAAAGTAACTGAAAACAAGTGTGTGTGTGTGTTAGTTTCAGTGTAGTTCGCTCCTCCCTGCAGACAGATATAAGGAAGTGTCCACCAGCGTCTGACCAGAAGTGAAGAAGCAGCTTGGATGAGCTGCGAAACATCCTCAACCTAACTAACTTTTGTCCAGTCGACAAACTGAGTTTTCTCCTCGACGTGGATTCTACCTGGACGACTGAGGGATTCTTCACACATCTTGTATAATTATGATTAAAAGTGTAAATGAGGTGCACTTCAGACTTGACTAAAATCATATTGTCTCATGTTCCTGGGGCAAAACTCGCTGATGTGTAACTTATAACTTGTTAAAAGTAGTTTTGCTCAGGTTCTGGTCCATTGGCGCTGAGTGGCTCCTATAGCCCCCCCCCTTCTCTGCGCTGTAGCCCCCTCCTCTCCCGCTCTCCTGCATTTATCTCCCCGCGTGGTTTTGGCATGGATGTGCTTTTCCCAGCGCTGGGCCGTATAGCCGGGGGAGGGGGGACCGAGGGGGGTCTTTTCAAGCGCAGAGTGATGGACGCTTTATTAAAAGAGGCAGGGTCTTTAGAGAGCCCCCGATCCCGGTGTCTGGCCCATTGTCACGGGGCGGTGGCCGGGACCCCCCCCCCTCCTGCTTTGTCACTGTAAGTCACCAAACACACACTGGTTGGATTTCTGCGCTTTTTGCGGACATTACCTTGACTTACATTAACTAACCCCAACCCCAACATTAACCCCGACCTCGACCTTAACCTTAACCCCGACCCTAACCTTAACCCCGACCTTAACCTTAAGCAGAGTCATTCCTCGCAGAGTCTAACCCTGACTGAACCATACTGAACTTTAAACCGTGTTGCAGTTCCCACAGTGTGATAAATACGTGTGCACTTGTATATAAGTTGGGGAGTGTGTTGCAGAGAGGGAGACTTGAGACTTGAATAAACCGGGAGGAGGTGTGTGTGTGTGTGTGTGCGTGTGTGTGTGTGTGTGTGGTGGGGGGGTGTTATCGGTAACAACCATACAGCTGGGACACAGATAAAAGGCTCTACGGCTCTATGACTGTACCACTTTATTTTCTCATTTTATGCTAAATTAAACTTTCTGGCGCATTTAAATATAAACTGCCAGAGTTCTCTCCTCAAACTTACCTGGACTTTTTAATTTTATTTACATATTCAAGGCCGATCACACCGTGTCCCAACAGAAAGCCCCTAAAGCACAGTATGAGTTTCCAGTGTGATTGCTCCGACCAGGCCCACGAACGCCATGTTTAGGATCTTGGCACAGAAGAGGAGAGGCCGAAGCACGACTCCTCATCTACTCTTTCTGGGCTGAAGCGTTAGCATCGCTAAAGCGTTAGCATTGTTATAGCGTTAGCATTGCTATAGCATTAGCACTTGAGCGGCACATCATCATCATCATCATCATCATCATCATGTAGCGCTGTAAACAAACAGATCTGTGACGATGTGACCGTGGCTCGGTGGTGCAGGTGTAATTGTGTCCTGTCTCCCTGAGTCCAGACATGTGATTGACAGGCAGATTAACCAATCAAAAAACAAAAAAAACAAACAAATCAAAGGTGGTGACATATTAGTTAAAAAGGAAAAATCAAACAACCCAGAGGAATGAGAAACAGTAAATCTGAGCAAAATCAACATTCAAAGCACCAAACCCTTGACTCTCTTGCATTCACGTGGGAATAAGTTGGCACCGAATTGTAGTACATATGTAGTAGTACACTGCTACATAAAAGTATCAATACTTGCAACATGTTTCAGTTTCAAACAACATGTCTGTCAACACCATGGCCATGTTTTCATGTTTTCATGTTTTTCTCGCCTCAGTCACAGGACAGTCTTTTAGCATTAGTCGGCTTCTAATATACTTTTGATAGTATTATTTTTTACAAAAGTATTTCTTTATTCACATTTCACTGGATTTAAACAACTTTACTGGTGTTTTCTGTGTTTTTTTTTGTTTTTTGTTTTTTTTTCAGTCATTGCTTTCAAGCCTCAATATTCTCAGGAACAGCCATCATAACAACATTTAAATGAGCGTTCTAGTGGCTGCATAGATCTCTGTGTATAGTGGAGAGGAGTGCCCGTCCCCGCCCCGTTTAAAAAGCCCAAGGCCAAAGCATGGACACTTGAGTGAGGGGCCCCGCTTGTTTGGGGCCACAGCCAAATGTGTTTCTTTAGATACGGCAGCATTCCTCCAGAGATAACCCCCCTGGCCCACCACACCCGGGCCCTGCGTCGCCCCCGCCCTCGTACCCCCCCTCCGCCCTCCAGCTCGCCGGCCCCAGTGTGCTCCGCCTGCCAGCCCGGCCACCGGGCACTTCACTGGGGCACAGCGTTGGACCCACAGCTCTGGAGCTCAGGGTAGGGACCAGGCATGCCAGTCAGGCGCGGGACGGCCCGAGTGAGTACCACATCTGTGCCCCCTCTCTCTCCTTTTCTCCTCTGCCTCTCTTCTCTGCTCTGGACCAGAACTGTGTCTTACATCGTTTTATTGTGTTCTTATTTAAAGTACTGGAGAGTTAAGAGTTACTTCTGTTACTTCTGACTGAATACGATAAGTTTATGTACTAGACTTTTCAAGGTATTTCCAAAGTGGCAATAGAAGTGAACAAATCTAGTCAGAAACTAGTCAAAATCTCAAATGTATTTTTTTTTTTTCCTTTTTTTGTGTTTGCTCTGTAGTTGTTGTTACAGTAGTTTCTTGTTATTGCGTCTGAATGTTACTGTAAATGTGCTTGTGAATACCCGATACAGGATTATTTCGTTTTTATAGTTAAAGTGCACACATTAGGATTTGGAAATTAGGATTATTTGTATATTAAACTTGATTTTTACTCGTTATCACATTCTGACACATTGCATTGGAAGCTTTTATAGTGTAGAGTGTTTTTCATCGTGTCCTGTCGTAACAATGGACGTATTTCGGTCCCTTTGAAACACTTGAGTGGAGAGATTATGGACAATATTCTGCCGTACGTTATTGTTCTACTAACCTGCTGTTCTGCTGTCGGTTTCAGGTCAGATTAGGCACTTTTACGCGACTGTATTTGCAGTGCAGCTTTAGACATTGATCAGAGTGCTGTTTTCATTTCATAATGTGTTTTATTTATTTACGTTTTCAGCAGAACACATAATATATGAGATGAAAAGAAGCAGTGAGGTGCTAGATCTGATCATACAGCACAGGAGAGGAGATGTGGAGATTAGTGATGAGACTTTCAGCTCTTTTATGGCTCAAAGTTTTATGGCTAATGTCTCAAAGACCCATTTACCATTTATCTATGTGACAGAAGCCAATGTGAGAACTAATTTTATCTACAAATTAATTACATCTAATCATAAATTTAAAGAAAAAAAAAATGAAACAGAATGAAAAATATTTGGTTCTTTTAAAAAATGAGATCCAGTTGCAACTCCTGACACAACTGTTCCAAAGAGCCAATTTGTTTCTGTTTTCCAGTGGAGATTAAGTTTAGGGTTTTATTGTACAACAATATATCAAAATCATTAAGATAGTTCCAAATAAAACACAAGTATGACAAAAAGTAGATAAAAAGAAGTGGTTGTGTAGTTGGCCCTCAGGTTCGCCCGGGGCCCTGTCTCTGTGATGTGGGATTAGCGCCTGTGAGGCTGGGTTGTTTGGAGCGCGCGGGTTGCCATGTTTGAGCTGCAGATTTCCTCATGTTGACCAGGATTAGCGGTGCAGAGTAAACCCGGGGTCAGCCATGATTAGCAGGTCAATTAACCAGCGCTTCATTGACTGGAACAGGCTTAATCTGCCCACAGATCAGCGGGCGGACGAGGCCGGACACCAGGGACACTGTGAAATAATCACACTCAGGTAGAAGTTCAAAGCAGAAAAACAAGTGTGCAGTTCAGACTGTAAACTACTGTACTGCAAATAGATTTTTAAAAAGTACAACATGAAAATAACATCAGCGTAAGAAACTATAGACTACAAACTTTAAGTGTATATTGTTAAAAAAAAAAGATTTTTATTCTGGTGTGAAACCCTCCACATCCTCCAGAGCACTTTTCTCTTGCTTTCACTTTCACGTGGCCATAGGACAGGAGTGTCCAAACTTTTTTCCATCAAGAGCCACATCTCTAAACACAGACAAAGCAGAGGGCCACAGACTGGAGCTCAGTACAGTGAATAATTGAAATCTGTGCATGTTTAACACGTTAGAATGAGCCATCAGTCTTTATTCAGGCTAAGATCCTCAAAACCACACACTGAATATTAAATATTAGCTTTATCAAAGTAGATTTTCAGAAAATTTGCAGTAAAAATATATGTTTTAATTGATGCAAAGTCATTTGGGCCAATTCACTTGGAAGTCAGAGGGCCAAGAACAATGTGTCTGAGGGCCACATAGTTTGGACATGCCTGCTATAGGTTGAAGTGTTTCCAGTAGGGCTCGGAGCTGCAGCAGGAGTGGTAGAAGTGGACTTTTTTTTTTTCCATGGGGCCACATGAGAAACAGAAAATATTGTCCCTGGCCAAAATGCTTAACTCAGTTCTGCATAATAGGAACTGTATTTCTTTATTTTAACAAAAGCAGTAAATTTCATTGGTTTGACGAGCTGCTCAGACTGGGAAGAGTTTATGTTCTGTCTAAACAATGAAAAAGTGGGGCTGCCTAATAAAAAATGTCATTAAAAAGCACCTTTAAATAAAAACAATGCATCTTTGGTCCATGCATGAGGTCAGATTATTATAAATTATTTTGTAATTCCAAATCTTAAACATCTTAAACGGGCTGGTTGACCAAAGAGCTGAACGATCACAACTAAAGATGTTAGCAGAATGTGTATTTCAGTGAAAGTTTAGTCCATTGTAAAGCTGTAAACTCCAGAGAAGCAGGGCACCACCTCGTCGGGTAAACTGAAAGATTACTGAAACATTTTTACGGTCTTATTTCAGTTATTTTGCTCATTAGTAGAGTTGTGTCTGTCTCTATAAATCTATCCATCTCTTTATTTATCCATCTCTCCTTTGTACATGCACAGGGCCCCACAAACTAACAGGGGCCCCAAGCCTGAATCAGAAATACTGTACAAAAATTAAAGGGTTTTGGACATTTGAATTTTTGCAGTAAGCCGTCTCGCCTTTCCACAGATCTGACCTGTCTCTTGACCAGTTTAATGCCATACTACGGAACATACCAGACAAAGCAATAGCATCGCCACAAAGACAAGCGCTTGGCAAGTCCAGTACAGCTCAACTATGCAACACTTTGTCAAACCAGGGGCCCCCAAACTGTATTTTACACCGGGCCCCTACAAAGCTGGACGCGGCCCTGCTCACTCGTACTTTCTCTTTCACGTCTTCTGCTCAGACAAAGAGCATTTTCACCGCGTCCCTCTATAACCGTAAAGACACAGGAGCAGGTGCGGCCGCTTTCCTACGCAGATTTGTGTATGAATATTAATTTGGAGATTAGAATAAGGCGTTTGGATGCGCGGACTCATTGTGCCGCCCCGTACGCATCTGAGCAGGCTTCTGTCCTCCACCGGTTCCTCTGGCGTTCCTCGGCGTTCATCTCATTGTCATGGCAACAAAAGACTGAGGAGAGGCATGACAATCCTATCTCACCAGGCGCGCATCGGAGAGGGAGGGCGCCACGAGGAGGAGGAGGGGGGCTGAGAAAGTAAACAGTATATATAGAGAGAGAGATTTATGGACGAGACGAGACACTACACAAAGAAGTACTTGAGAAGAGATCGGAGTAGATTTGTACGCGGTTAGACCCATCTGTGACACGAGACGTACTGTGGAAGTTGTGAGCGTTAAACAGACTTTGAGTAATGTCGCTGAGTGTGTCGGTGCGTGTACATTTTGTACAGTGAAAATACATTTGAAGCAGATTAACTGAAAATTAAATAAATTCTTTGGATAAGCATACAATGATGAAATGAATGACATAATGTATAGACAAGATACACTGCAAGAAAAAGTGAACTAGGGATGTAAGGATATCCAAATGTGCCGATATTCGATATTTTCACAGTACAATATTTATTGCTATATTTTGTAGAGGCAAACAACATTGAGAATATACGACTTTTTCCTTTAAAATGCCTTGACAAGACCTGTTCTGTCTTAAAAATTATATATTTAAGATTTAAAATTATTTTAAGTAACTTGATGTGTGTAAAATCCAAGGCAAAAGGAGAAATTCAAGTTGTCAACTGGACAAAAGTTTATTTTGATCGAATATATTTCCCAGTTCATCCAAGCTGCTTCTTCAGTTCTGGTCATCTTGGAAGATGAGCTGGGAAATGGATTCGGCCAAAATAAACTTTTATCCAGTTAACATCTTGAATTACTCCTTTTGCCATGGATTTTACCTGCATGACTGAGGGATTTTACACACATCAAGTTATTTCAAATAATTTTAAATCTTAAATATATGTATTTTTTTAAACAGTAAAAGTCTTGTCAAGGCATTTTAAAGGCAAAAGTCGTATATTCACAATATTGTTTACCTCTACAAAATATTGCAATAAATATTGTACCGTGAAACTATCAAATATCGGCAAATTTGGATATCCTTACATCCCCAGTTCACTTTTTCTTGCAGTGTATCTTGTCTGTAGATTGTGTCATTCATTTCATAATTTTATGCTTATCCAAAGAATTTATTTAATTTTCAGTGAATCTGCTTCAAATGTATTTTCACACTCAGCGACATTACTCAAAGTCTGTTTAATGCTCACAACTTCCACAGTACGTCTCGTGTCACAGATGGGTCTAACCGTGTTATTTCAAGTTATTTCATTGTGTAAATTGGACTAAAACAGAGCAAAGGATTCAGATTTACAAGTTAAATCTAAACTTTGGTAAAACACAAAACTATTGAGTTGAAGTGAATGATAAAAATAAGTCAACTCAGCACAAATCGAATCCTCTCCAAGTCCGTGTTAGTGTTTTCAGCACAGCCATCTGAATCACGTTCTGTGTCCCATTTGAAACATAAGAAAAAGCCCAGCACATGTAGAAGACTTTAACAGTAAGAGCACGAAGAGCTGGGGCTTAACTGATTCTCTTTCATTCTTCTTTATGATTTTCAACCAGCACACAGCTCCTGATGTGTCTGAAAATCAAATACTTGTTGTAAATAAGATGTCACTTTGTGTATTTGTGCCAAAGATGGACTTATGTATTTTTATAAGCAGTTAGGGGTGAATTAGGAGACGCTCCTGAACGCTCTGTGGCCCTGGATTCTTGGGCAGAGGTGTTTTTATGTTTTTGGTGTGGCTGGTGTTTTTTTGAGTGTTTTTTTGAGGGTTTGCTTAGCACCCTCTGAGCTCTCTGTGCATGTGAGATAAGCGAAGGAGCGATGCTGTTAGTGTTCGCCGTAGCGTATCTGTCATAACTCAGAATCAGTAAAAATATGCCACAGTTTTTAAAATAGTTACTCAAATCTTCTTCTTAGGCACACCCACTGCGCTCCCACGGGTGCCCCTCTCTCTCTCCCCGCTCTGTACACGGTGGCTCGGGCCCTTTAAGCACAGACGGGGCTCCGGGATGGAAAAAAAAAAAAACCTCGAGAAAGAAAAATCAATGCGACTAGCGCTGGTCAGCAGAAGTGAGCAGAAGCGCTGGTGAAGCACTTTGAGCGTCTCCATATCCGCTCTGCTGCATGTACACCCGTCTGTGTACTCCGGTCTGTGTACTTCGGTCTGTGTACTGCTTCACCACGTACACACCAGTACATGTACACTGCATCAGGGCTTTGTACATGTGTGATGATTACAGAACACAAATGTAATCAATGAAGAAGAAGTACAAGAGGACTCGAGTTAACAGTTTTTTACTGTAAATAAGGGAAGAGCCTGAAGGACCAGTACCTGATTTCTCTTGTGTTTGAACAAAATGTGACTTGACGTTAGGGCAACAAGATTTTCAAACTCAAAAACTGGGACATTCCTGGTTTGTAGTGGTTGGTAATAATACAATTGTAAAACTAGTGTATAATTAAGGAAAATTGTTCTGCACTTTGCACTAATGTGAGTCCAGATAGTCAGTTTTTTGTTGTGTTTTTGTCATTTTTAAGCAGCTTTTCTATATTTTACCTAAACAAAGAAGTGTATATAGTGTGTATAAAACATTTGACTATTTCCTTTTGGTTTGTTTTGCTCAGTACTGGCTCATGTGTAGTATTTAAATGTCCGTGTAATGAGGTGAGAGGAAGTGGTGAGTGAGCAGGTCTGGAGCACACCACAGCGCCCCCTGGCCTTAAACCTGTCACTGCACATGCTCATCTATCATATTTCATTTGACTGCATCTACACGACCTCTGACCCCAGAACTCCACTGGCCCCGCCCACTCTCCATTGGATTTTTTTGAATAAGCATAACACGTGTCTGAGTTTAACGAGGCCAATACACAAGATGTCCCCTCATATCACTGCATGCTCTGTAGTATGGCATTAAACCTGTCCCCGCTGTTATGAAATACATGTTTGACAGATATATTTAATGCCATACTGTGTAACATTCTAAGTAAGCAGTGGATCCACATCAAAACTTGGAGGGTTAAATTTCAGGGTGAAATATTTATTGTTTTTAACACAAAACGTGTTATTTTAACAATTTGAAAGTTAAATGGGGGTTGATATGGTTGAAGTTAATTCAACTTCTCCTAGTGTTAATTTGGCTCCTCCCACCACTTCAAACTCCTGCATGAGAAGACCAGTTTGAACCAGTTTTGTACTTAATTTAATCTTAAATTAATTAAAATAGAGTGTAAAGATCAAACACCTCTGTGTGTTGTTTAGCTAAATCAGTACAGTGTTATCCGTTTACTCTCAAAACATTAACATAACTCTTGATTTCGGGATTAAACAGGAACTTTGGTCCAGTGTTACTTAATTAACATTTCCAAAAATGTTAAATTAACTCTAGAACAGATTGAACTCATATAAACCATATAGAAAATGTTCACGTTGATTCTGTCAGAGTCAATTTGAACACTTCACTTTTTGGGGTGTTAGAATGCATCTCTTTCAGTATATTTTTGAGCAACACAAAAACCTCTAATAAAATACATGCAGGAGGTTTATTAATGCCATATTGTGGAACCTTCTAGGCAAAGCAGTACATCTCCATGGAGACGAGCTGTGGTCCAGATCAGGGCTGGTATTTGTGCCTCTCATTCACACTCAGTCCGCAGTGAGAGAGAGAGAGAGAGAGAGAGAGAGGTGACGTCATCCTGTCTGCAGCAGCTCAGAGCTGACAGAGAGAGAGGGAGAGAGGAGAGAGAGAGAGAGAGAGAGAGAGAGGAGGGAGACTAGGAGAAAGGAGGAAGGTGAGGAAAGGGGGAGAAGGTGAGAAGAGAAGCAAGGAGAGAAAGGAGACAGGAGAAGGAGGGAGGGAATAGGTGAGGTCAAGAGAGGAGGAGAGAAGATGCAAGAAGGTGGGACAGGGGCACAGGGAGGGATGAAGGAGACAGGATGCTAGGAGAGAGTTGGCTAGGAGATGAGGAGACAGTAGCCTGAGCAGCCAGATCCTTTTACATTCTGATCAAATCCAGAAGGATCTGGAAGCAGAACATAGTGTGAAAATCCTCCGTTCAAACGAGAGATGGTCCAACCACAGCTGCTCATGTGTCTCACGTGTCTCTCAAATGTAAAAGACATGTCCTCTCCAAAATAAAATATATCACTTAGTTTACCTGCAAGTTTTAGAACACAGCAAAAAGTGAAGTGTTCAAATTGAATCTCACAGAATCAAGTTGAACATTTTCTCAGGGCTTTTAAGTCCAATCTGTTCTGGAGTTAATTTAAGTTTGAAGTGGTGGTGGGAGGTATCAAATTAACATTAGGGGAAGTTGAATTAACTTCAACAAGATCAATTCTGGCAAATAACCCCAACTCCAACCCCCATTTAACTTTCAAACAGTTAAAAGAACACTTTTTTTTTTTTTTCCAAAAACAACTCTAAAATAGTTCACCCTGAAATTTTAACCTGTGTATGTTTGGTGTTTTGATTATTGCTTCTGTAAAAATCGGCTCTGTTTCTCACTCCTTTATGGACATGTTCTCCTTCTTTCTGTGGAAGTACTGTGTGTGTTTTGATAGGAACAGAGCACGTCTCTCTGATTGGTTAATCCACCTGTCAATCATGGCCTCTGGAATCAGGGGGACAGGATATGTTTCCAGATGCACTCGTCTTTGTTTTATTTAATTCTTGAAAACAAGCACAGTGCACAGAAAACATTCATCTGAAAGAGAAAAGACTGTGTGCACTAGATTTAGCTCTGAGCTCTTTCCATCTGCAGACTCGGTAAAGTTTTGTCAAAGCGTGTGGGTCTGGCTGCTCAGGTAAAGGAGAGAGGAAACAAGGAGAGAGGAGCCTAGGAGACAGGGAGATAGGAGACTAGGAGACAGTAGAACTATGGAGGCTGAGTGCCTTCTTTCAGAGCGGGATGCACAGGCGCTGCTGGTGAACAGGGCTGTTGTTTACATTGTGTTGGTTCTATAATGTGTGTGTGATGGTCTTTGTGTGTGTGTGTGATTAATGTCTCCTGCTTCTCCTCTTCCTCTTCCAGGCCTTTCTCTGCCCTCCAGGTTAAACTGGACTGTGGCAGAGTGGTTAGCTCAGGTGCACACATCCACCTGCATCACTGTTCAGGAGACGGGGGGGTTCACAACTTGTGTGGCAAAACAAGGAGGGTAATCGCTGTTAGTATATGTGCTCATTTAGACACAAGACACAAACAAAAGTCAGTTTCATAAATTACGTAACATTAAATAATATAA
The DNA here is from genome assembly GCF_026225935.1 of Boleophthalmus pectinirostris. Lineage (NCBI taxonomy): Eukaryota > Metazoa > Chordata > Actinopteri > Gobiiformes > Gobiidae > Boleophthalmus > Boleophthalmus pectinirostris. The sequence continues at coordinate 1,707,005 of NW_026571353.1, read as the reverse complement.
GATGAGCATACATTTAGCTTTAATTCAATTAATTACATTTAGAATCTCATCTTGAGTAAGACATGGCTGAGGAGCACCCAGCTGGAGGTAATGAGGGCCCAGAGCTCCTTCAGGAAGGTTAACTATCCACAGCAGAAAGTGCAAGGCCTAAAATGGCCCAAGAATCTAACCCACAACCTGCAGATAAACCTGCTGACCTAACACAGACTGTATCTTCTCAGCTGGAGGGTGTGGTGGTCTTATCTCCTCCACACAGACCTTCTCAGCTCCTCCATGTTTGTGACTTTACTCAGAGGCCACAGTGCAGAGCAGAGCTGAGACATGCTTTTTTCTACAGGGCCACATGAGAAACAGAAAATATTGTGGAAAATATTGTTTAACTCAAGTCTGCAGAGTATGAATTGTATTTCTTTATAAAAAGCATAAATGTCATTGTTTAGATGAGCTGCTGTGGGAAAAGTTTATGTTTGACTAAACAATGTAGAAGTGAGGTTGCCAAACAAAAACAAAACAAAAACCACTTATTATTAAAATAAAAGCAATGCAGATTTAGTCCATGCATGAGGTGAAATGATAAAATGTGTTTATTTTGTTTTCAGATGATCTTAAAGGGGACAGTCAGAGTCGATCAAAGAGCCGTATGTGGCCCTGGAGCTGAACAATGTCCAGGTTTGGTGTAGGGCATCAGGTTTAATCTGATCATTACAGCTCATAAGACATTCACTGTGATGAACTGACACTTTGAAGCTGGAGTTTAGTTTAGTTTGTTTATGTACAGGGACAGATGTTTTGTACCTGTCGTCCTTGGGAAGGTTGATGTTCAAGTTCATCAAATCAAACATACCAACAGTTACTGCTCGTATTGTTTTTAGCCTCATTTAGCCTGCTCCTCTCTATAGAACTGAATGACTTGTGTTGTTTTTATTTGTAGACTTTATTTTATTGTCCTGTAGGAACATTTGCTTCTGCACATTGTTCCTGTCAGGAGCCCTCGTCCCACCTGTAGATCTTTAGCTGCAGGATAAAATTTTCTGAGGAAGCTACAGAAGTGTCTGAAACATGTGAAGCAGGTAAACAAACTCTCCAGTGTGACTAAAAGAATCACTCAAACCCAGGACCTTCTGCTGTGAGGCGAGTGCTCACCACACTCCCAGCCCTCTCACATCTCACAGAAACAGAAACATGCAACTGAAAAAACACATTTACACAATATAGGACTCTAAATATGTGAGGCCAGCTCCAGGGGCCACACAGGGGCCACACACACACAGGGGCCAGTAGTGTTCCTTGTTGAGTGTGTGCAGAGCATCAGCTGTGTTTGCTCGGCTCTTACTCCAGCCCCGTGTGTGTGTGTGTGTGTGTGCGTGTGATGGATTAGACTCTTCTCTCCTCTCTCTATCTCCCTATCCCTCCTCTCCCCTCTTTCATCTCTTTCCTTATTCACTCTCTGTATCCTTCCTCTCTCTACTCCTCTTTTCACTCTCCTTCACTCCTCCCAAACCTTTTCTCTTTTCTTTCCTCTACATCTCTTCTTTTTCTCTTCTCTCTCCTTCTTTCTCTCTCCCCCTCTTCCACCCCTCTCTCCTTATCTTTCTCTGCCCTTCTCTCTCTCTCTCCGTCCCTCTCTCTCTCCGTGTCCCTCTCTCTGTGTATCTATGGTATCATGCGCTCCTGTTCAGTCTCTGTGTGTCATTAGTTGCCAGGCCTCTGCAGTGGCATGCGCTCGGCCCCGTCGCTCCCCTGCGCCTTTAAAAAGAAGAAAAGAAATACTCACACAAACACGCACACAGTTACACACACTGAAACACACACACCCTCTGACACGCATAAACACACTCCCAGAGACTTCCAGCCCCTTTCCGATCTACTCTAGCCCAGGAAAAGCACTCGCACTGAGGCTCGGAGCGGTGGATTTATGTCCCGGAGGTGGATGGACGCGTGGAGAGGAGGAGAGAGGAGAGAGGGAGAGGTGAGAGAAGGAGAGAGGAGAAGAAGAAGAGGAGGAGGAGAATGTCCGGTGCCAAGCTGCGTTTAGGGGACTTTTGAATCGGACAGCTGAGCCTTGTGTGGATGTGTCTCTCTAGTTTGTATCGGTCGAGCTTAAAGGTGCAGTATGTAACTTTCCCACTGGGGCCCGCTTGTCTCCATGGAGATATTAATAGTTGGAGTCTTGCATTTATTTAGTTGCAGCAGTTTCAAAATGACATGTATTTTCTGGTGTTGTCACCTGCTTGTTTCCATGGAGATATGAGTGAGGAACACGGATACAAGCAGTTGCGAACCCTCACTCAAAATGTTACACAGTGCGCCTTTAAAGCTTTGTCGTGGTTGTGAGTTTGTGTGAAAGAAAACGAGTGATAGGCAAGAGCGATGTATTTTTGTCATACAATATTGGCATTTTAGTTGATTTACTAGTACACAAATATTTAAAGTGTAGTATTTGAGTCTTAAAACATGAAAACACAACTAGTACATTTGAAACAGTCCAGTCGTTAGTTATTCCTCACTTACCTTATGCATTTAGAACATCCATATTATTCACCATGATGTTAAAGGAAACAACCACTAGCATGCAAAAGCGCACATCCTGATACAGACAGTAAACAGCGCTTGTATTGCCGGGTTTCACTCACATGATCCTGATGAGTTTGAACAGGCAGCACAGACCCGCTATCGTGAAGAAATCAGTCTAAATATCGGTTTATGACTCGTACGATATGAAGTCGGACTTTTTGTACAGTTTGGAGGATTTGCCCGACGTTGAGGAGATGGATATGATAAAACGATTTGGTGTTGCAGACCTTGTATTACACTGAGCCAAATGAAAGTCTTTGAAAGCCTGGAGACGCACAACGATTTTGTATCTGGTTGGGTTTATAAAAAGGTATAAGACTATATAAAATTAAAAACTACAGCAGTAAGTTGATAAAATGAGCACCACATAAAGCTCTTTGCATGACAAGTTAGGAATTATAATGCAACAGTTTCCCTGTCACTTACGAGGTTTGTGTTTCTAAATAGTAGTCAAAAAAAAAGAACTTTGAAAATATTAATTAATAAATGACACAAAAAAAAATTTCTGTTACAAAGTGGTTGCTGCATTTCCTCACCTTCTGCTTTTAGAGTTGTCGATCCACTTTTATCATCTTTTTTCTGTACTTTAAAAAAAAAAAAAACTAACACCCTTGTGACACACCACTCTCGGTACATAAAAAAAGTTTGTCTTTCTCCCAGTTAGAACAGTTGCATTAACCATAGTCTGCACAGAATTTAGGCATTTTGGTGTCGAGTCACTGGAAACATACGAGGTTCTGTGCGTCTGTCTTTATTTTCTGACTCCATCTGCTTTTCATGACGTCAACATGACTTCATCTGAAACACAGCAATATAAGTTTCAATGCATTTAATACAAAATATATTGGTATCGGATCAATATTGCGATACTTATCTTAATACTGTAGTGTTACTTGGGATCAGATTAAAACAAAAATGGCATTGCCCATCACTAATACAAATAATATTTATATTTACCATTGTGCATTAAGTTTCTGATGACATCACAACATTCTACAGGCCGATCTTTTCAACACAGATGGAGCCGCTCAAATTCATGTTCAGATGCAGATTTGTGTTGGTGACATTTTATGGCAAATTATAATGTAACAAACAGGAAAAACTGTCTCATCTGGTTCCCTGAGCAGACGGTCTCTTCTACATTCTGTTCAAATTCAGGAGGGTCTGGAGCATGAAAAACCTCTGCCCAAACTTTGAACGGTTCATCCAACGCTCTTGTGCCTCTCAAATCCAAAAGACATCTCCTATTGAAAAGCCTCATAACATTTAGAACAAAATATATCACTTCTTTTACCTGAGATAAGTCATAGTTTGGTGCTTTTATTGTTGATTCTGTAAAAATCTGCCCTGTTTCTCAGTCCTTTCTGTTTCTTTTCTCATCTTTTACGGTGCATGATTTACAGCTGTGATTGTTTTGATATGAGCGGAGCATGCGTCTCTCTGATTGGTTAATCTGCCTGTCAATCAGAGCCTCTCAAATCAGGGAGACAGGATAGAGCTTCAGATCCACTCGTCTTTGTAAAGTTTGGACCAAGTGCAGTTCTGTCTGGTCAGGAATCTGAAAACCACTTAGACACATCGTTTCATTTACTGCTCAGCAAGACGCGAACAATAACTCACTGAGAAATAACACTTTTCTTCATTGCAAAGTTTGTGTGTGTTGTTGTGTCCTCATATTGGTCATTTGCTTACAGACTTGTCGTAGCTTAACGTTTGTCTACCTTTTTTACGCTGATCACAGGACATCTACGGAAGTCTTGTAGGGACATGCTTTTTCACACAGTACTTGAATGTTTCTGGGTTAATCTTTGTTGCGTATTGTTGAAAATTGTTAGTTATATAAACTGGCGTTGTATTCACTGTACCCTTCTGGTCTCATTATCCCACTTGCCGGGTCAAAAGTCCAAGACCCAGACTTTTGGACTTCTTGGTCAAATCAGAGCTCCAAATTTGAAACTGGACAGACTACTCTCGCTTTTCAAATTCATATAGTGTTCCCATTTCTAACTGCACTGTTTGTCCCTCCCTGCCCCTGTATGTGTCCTCTGTCCCCTGCCCCCTGTCCCTCTGTACCTTGTCCCCTGTCCTCTATCCCTCTGTCCTCTGTCCTCACTCCCACAGGCAGATGCTGGGAACAGTTTTCTCCGAGCGGCGCGTTCGGGAAACCTGGAGAAGGCTCTGGATCACATCAAGAATGGCATCGACATAAACACAGCCAATCAGGTGAGAGCAGGAAATGACATCATCAAGTATGTGGCATCATATCCTGTGGAAATAGATGTTTGCATGTAGTGTGTTGTGCATGTTTTTGGCGCTGAAACAGAGGACAGTGTTGTGGTGCAGTTTGGCAGGGCTTGAACTTGACAAAAGTCCATATGATAAAACAGGAGGGAGAGTTGTTCATGCTACACTCACTCAAACTCCTTCACAGGGATTCAGGAGAGTGTGCAGGAGCAGCAGCTCTACTCTGAACTCCGCCTCATCATCTTGTGACATGTTTTATCCACAGACCATAGTGATACACCAGAGATTAGGAACCTAAAATGATTAGATCAGGGGTCTCCAACTCTCCTCCCCCTTCCAAGTAACTCGCCAAGGGATTTCTGAATTACTGTACATGTATTGTGCTGAATAAGTCAAATATGATTAATTAAATGCCTATTGCCATTATGCATGTATTATTTTATGCGGTTAAAGTTCTTTATTTGTCATTCAAGCATGTGAGAGAAACACATGACAGAACGAAATGTGCTCCCTGAGGCCCAGTGATCCAGAGAGAGATCAAAACAATAATAAATAAACAATATTAAAAAGTAAATACATCAAAAACAACAACATTTAGCAGTTCCAATAGACAAGTACAAGTAAAACATGGCAAGATAGAGAGGCAGCCCGGGCAGGAAGTCAGTGTGCACTGAGTCTGACAGCCTCAGGAAAGAAGCTGAACTTCAGCCGAGATGTTCTGGCTTTAATGCTCCTCAGTTTCCTCCCAGAGAGCAGAGGGACACACGAGGGGTGCGAGGGGTCCCCCATGATCCTGGAGGCCCGTCTTCTGCAACGCTCCTCATAAATGTCACTGATGGGTGTAAAGTCACATACAGTGATCTTCTCCTCCTCTCTGACCACATGCTGTAGAGCTTTCCTGTCCTGGGCTGAGCAGTGGCCGTACCACACTGTGATGGACTTGGTCAACACCTTCACCTCACATCTAGAAAAAGAGCTGAGAGCAGCGAGGCCTAATCCAGCAGCCTTGAGTCTCCTCAAAAAATGCAGATGCCGGTTGGCCTTCTTTACAATACTAGCTGCAATAGTGGACCAAGTTAGTCTGTCAGTGATGTGCAGACCCAGATACTTCCAACAGAACTGAATTTTGATGTCTAACTCTGTACACTACTATAGATAATGGTTTATGTTTTATCGGCATCGACCTGTGCCTTATCTAAGGCCGTGGTTCTTATATTTACTCAGTTTTTTGTGACCGTGAAAATGAGTAGCTTTGTGGCATTTTCATTTTGTAAAGGTAACTCACCAGAGGAAAAAAATTGGAGACCCCTGGATTAGATAGATAGCAGGGTAAAGAAACATACTCTGCTAGTTTTTACTCACTTTAACCCAGCAGACCTAAATTATGAAACGACATAAACTAATCCGCAGTGGAGGAACCATCATGTGTAGTAATAGTGGATCTAAAATGAGTGAGTACATTTCCTACACTGTTTCTTATCCTGTGCAGCTGAATGCCGCTCCATGTGCTGAAATATATTAAAACCTCAAATTAAAAAACGCCATAGCGACCCTTACCTAACTACCATCCCCACATACTTTTCATGTATGATTTACCCCAGTAATTGTTGCCCCAAAACAGCAGTTCATATTGACATACATGACACCCTCAGGTTTTTTTCAGTGTGAAAACTGCATGTGTTCTGCACCTGTGTTCTTACTGTGATTCCAGTGGCTTGTTTTCCAGCATGTCCCCTTCTCTAACCCCGCCCTCTCCTCACAAGCCCCTCCCTCTGCCTCATATAAGCCCCACCCTCTCCTCACAAACCCCACCCACTCCTCACATGCCCCTCTTTCTACCTCATGTAAGCCCCGCCCTCCCTTCTAAACCTCCCATCTCCTCTGACTGGCCCCGCCCGCTCCTCACCTTTCCCTTTCCCTCACCTCATACCCCGCCCCCTCCTCCCACACCCCACCCCCTCCTCACAGAGAGCAGTGATGGCGCGCTGTGGTCTCTCCGCTCAGAGGAATCATGTCACAGATGTGGTAAAGGTCCAACCTCACATGTCCTGTGGGCTGTAGAGGGCTGTGTGAGGTCGGACCTATCCCACACGCCTCATATTCTTCCGGGACCAGAGACCAGCGGCGCCCCCATCCCCGCCCCCCCTACATGTGCATGCTCTGTGGCTCTGTAAGTATGGACCCTCTGTAACATGTGATGTCCTGACGGCATGTGCGCTCCTCCTCATCACTGTGACTGTGTAGGGCACGGCGATATGGAGGTTAAAATCCAAACCTGATCTCATCTTATTTTGGTAAAACCACCATATCGTGACAGACACTTACCACCATCCACTAACTCTATTGGTCGTCCTCTGTCCTGCTCTGAGTGACAGGTGGATTTAACCAGTCACAGTGAAGAGTGAACTTTCAGAAACAGAAGACAGTTTTAGTTACCTCTTAAAGACTCTAAAAAAGATACTGAGAAACATTGTGCTCAGATTGTGAAAATGCCATATCACCCTCCGTCAGGTTTGTACAGGAGGTGGTTCGTTACTTTCTGTCTTTAGCTGTGTGTGCTCTCCTCAGAATGGGCTGAACGGGCTGCACCTGGCCTCCAAAGAAGGTCACGTGAAGATGGTGCTGGAGCTGCTGCACAATGGGATCACCCTGGAGACCACCACCAAGGTGAGACAGTAATGTCCCACAGACAATAATGTAAACACATACATTACACAAACACAAACACATTACGCAGAGCAGCAGAGTTGTAGAATCAACTGGAGCAGATTGAGACATGGAGAAGAGGCAAGAGGCTGGAGAAATATGATTACAGTAGTACAGGACCCAGCACCAGGGACATGAACCCTCAACACATCATGACTCAGGCTACAGCAGTCCAGTCTGGCTATGCTTCTGTTGTAGGGAGTATTATACCTCTGATGACGTAGGCCTTTCTTCATGGGCAGTATATCAAAACATGATGAAGTGGAGGGCCACAGATTGATGGTAAATACAGTACAACAATTGAAATATGTACGTTGAGTTAGTTTCAGAATAGTTCAGTGTAGTTAGCTGCTCCCTGCAGACAGTGTGGAATGTTCACCAGCATCTGACCAGAACTGAAGAAGCAGCTTGGATGAGCTGCAAAACATTTTCAATCTCAAAATAAATGTTTGTCCATTTGACTGATTGCATTTCTCCTTTGCCATTAAGAACAGGTCAGAATGAACCTTGGACATTGATTCAGACTTAGATTCTCAACAGTACACACTCAATATCTGATATCAAGGTAGATTTTCAGAAATTTATAAGCACTGCTGAAGGACATATGGGCCACACACACACACATAAACGATGCATTCTTAGTGTGAGCAGGGTCATCTCTCCACAGATCTGACATGTGACTTGGCCTTTTGATGTCAGATGTTTTCCTCGATGGTTTAACGCTGTACTGTCACAAATCAGAACATGTGCATAGTGCCCGTTTAACACTTATTATACACCCCATTGCTACAGTGGTACAGTCAGTCAGCTGTTTGTCCACCAAAGGGTGGCCAGTTCTCACTGTTGTTGTGTCCTTGTACAAGACACTTCATCAGATTACACTATTTTGCATCTTGTTACAGCAACTATGCAACTGTTGTGTTCCTACCAGTCTGGTAATTAGGCTTAGATGGTCGTCTCAACTTGATTTGAGGCAGACTGAAGTAAAGAAATAAGTTTATGTTATTATATTATACTGAAAACAAAATAAAAGTAAGAACAGTCGCACATCCCTCCTCTGAGCTGTGTGTGTGTTGTGCCCACAGAAGGGGAACACAGCCCTGCACATAGCGGCTCTGGCAGGACAGGAGCAGGTGGTGACTGAGCTGGTCAACTACGGCGCCAACGTCAATGCCCAGTCCCAGGTTTGACCCCACACGCCCCCTATAGTCCTCCTCTAGCCCCCTCTAGTCCTCCTCTAGTCCTCCTCTACATCAGTGTGTGTGTACTGTGTCCCATCGCTGTGCATCCTCTTTTCTCTGTGCTTGTGTGCCGTGCCCTCTGCGCTCTCACCTGCTGGGGGCGCTGTCTGCCTGTCTGCCGCTGTGTCCGCAAACAGAAGGGCTTTACGCCTCTCTACATGGCCGCTCAGGAGAACCATCTGGAGGTGGTGAAGTTTCTGCTGGAGAACGGAGCCAATCAGAGCATTCCAACTGAGGTACCTCCATGTCTATGGCCCATCCACGCTAGTGTTTTTCAGTCATCAGCTAGTAACCTGTAAAGGCATAAATGTTCTTGTAAATATACTTTCTACTACAAAGGTTTTTCTTTATGGTGTGAGAGCTTTTGAAACGGCTGAGGCGTTATTAGGAGTAAATAGTTTATAGAGTAAATGTCCTGACTTTGAGCAAACAGAATATGCAAACGTGTTAGGGCTGGTGTTAGACACAATTTCCACAAGAACAGATGAGATTTGAAATTAGGTCAGAGAGATAAGATTCTGACATCATTTAAAATAAATAAATTGGCAGTCCTGTTTATAATTATAACAATGTTTTTATTTAGTTAATTCAATATTTTGTTGTCATTGTATCTGCAGCATCAAGAAATGGAACTCACCAGCCCTTAACCGTTTATTTTATTTTATTTTATTTTATTTTTTTGTCCACTTCAAATGTAAACACAGAAACTTCTCTTGTGCGTACAGTCTTGTGGCAATTTTGTCTCATGAGATCTTGTGGCACAAGATCTTGTCCCATCTCTAAAACGTATACGTGTAACATATACATATACACATATATACATACACATATACATACACATACAAATATACATATACATATACATACACATATACATATATACACATGTAGAAATATACAATCATTCAGTTGTTTCTGCTAAAGTTTTCAAAATCTGTATGAAGTACTTTTAAACTACTTTTTAACCTATAAGTAGATGTTCACTACAGTACTTTTACTTGAGCTATTTTTCCCCATGTGATACTTATTTGCCCCTGTATCTGTACTTTGATTTAAGTAAAGTTTCCACTACTGCAACGGCAGCACAAAGTACACAAAGAGTTTCCTGACACAAATAGTTATTGCAGTTGAATGTTTTTTGATGTATGTTAAAAGTAGAGATAGACTGATATATCGCGCCGATATTGGGGCTTTTTAGTGTATCACTTTAAATCTCCTGCACAGGCCAATATTTTGTTTAGGTCGATTTGCTTTTGGTACACACAGTACGCACAAACACTTTTATACGAAGAGATAACTGCACACAATGTGACCGCACTATTCTCTTAAAGGTTTGTGGTTAATAAAAGGGCTCTGGGTGAGTTTGTTAGTTTACATCATATAATTTAAGTATATCAACCCAAAAATAATGTCCCAAGAATAATGGCAGAGCTTATCTGCCATGGGTTGCTCTGCATTATAAGAAATAAGCCATAAAAAACATATTAGAGTATAGTGTGCTACTGTGTCCAGCAGAGTAGAGGCCAGTAGAGTAGTAGTCATTCCCGAGCGTGTCCAGAGCCCTCCTGTGTGTGCGTGTGTGTGTGTGCTGACTGTGTGTGCTGTGCCCCAGGATGGCTTCACTCCTCTGGCTGTGGCGCTGCAGCAGGGCCATGAGAACGTGGTGGCTCTCCTCATAAACTACGGCACCAAAGGCAAAGTGCGACTGCCCGCTCTGCACATCGCCGCACGCAACGATGACACGCGCACCGCCGCTGTCCTGCTACAGAACGACCCCAACCCGGACGTCCTGAGCAAGGTACCACAGCGGGTTTTTTGAGTTTTCAAGAGCAACAGTGTTCTTGTAGAAAGGCTACAAGGGCTTGTATTAGGCTATTTTCTGATGTTTGTTCTAATGTTGTTTCTGGAGTTGTGTTTTGTTTCATTCACACATGTTTAACACAAAACCTGCAGATTTAGGTTGAATTCTGAGGCTCAAGCCACCAGTGGTTTAGATCAATTACAAGGCAAGCATTGGGTTTGGAGCGGAAACAAAGGAGCCCAAACAAACCAAAACAGATGTGGCAACACCGCTGGCTGTATTCAGGCCTATTTGATCAGAAATACAGACTTTGTTTTTACTTAATTCATCCATTTCCCTTGACCTGAGTGACTTGTGTGTTGCAGACGGGCTTCACTCCTCTGCACATTGCTGCTCACTACGAGAACCTGAACGTGGCCCAGCTGCTGCTCAACAGAGGAGCTAACGTCAACTTCACCCCAAAGGTACACGACACACTCCCCCATCTGACCAGAGGTACCACACACTCCCCCATCTGACCAGAGGTACCACACACTCCCCCATCTGACCAGAGATATCACACACTCCCCCATCTGACCAGAGGTACCACACACTCCCCCATCTGACCAGAGGTCACACACTCCCCCATCTGACCAGAGATATCACACACTCCCCCATCTGACCAGAGGTACCACACACTCCCCCATCTGACCAGAGATATCCACACTCCCCCATCTGACCAGAGGTACCACACACTCCCCCATCTGACCAGAGGTACCACACACTCCCCATCTGACCAGAGGTACACACACTCCCCACCTGACCAGAGATACACACACTCCCCACCTGACCAGAGGTACCACACACTCCCCCATCTGACCAGAGGTACCACACACTCCCCCATCTGACCAGAGGTACCACACACTCCCCCACCTGACCAGAGGTACCACACACTCCCCCACCTGACCAGAGGTACCACACACTCCCCCACCTGACCAGAGGTACCACACACTCCCCCATCTGACCAGAGGTTTCACACACTCCCCCATCTGACCAGAGATATCACACACTCCCCCATCTGACCAGAGGTACCACACACTCCCCCATCTGACCAGAGATATCACACACTCCCCCATCTGACCAGAGGTACCACACACTCCCCCATCTGACCAGAGGTACCACACACTCCCCATCTGACCAGAGATACCACACACTCCCCCACCTGACCAGAGATACACACCTCCCCCACCTGACCAGAGTACCACACACTCCCCCATCTGACCAGAGGTACCACACACTCCCCCATCTGACCAGAGGTACCACACACTCCCCCATCTGACCAGAGGTACCACACACTCCCCCACCTGACCAGAGGGTACCACCACACCAGACCACACACTCCCCATCTGACCAGAGGTACCACACACTCCCCCATCTGACCAGAGATATCACACACTCCTCCATCTGACCAGAGGTACCACACACTCCCCCACCTGACCAGAGGTACCACACACTCCCCCATCTGACCAGAGGTTTCACACACTCCCCCATCTGACCAGAGGTTTCACACACTCCCCCACCTGACCAGAGGTACCTCGCTCTGCCCCATATGACCAGTGCACACAGACCTGGTAACACACATCAGGTCACATAGCCAGCTTCCCCCTGTACTTGCTGTTAGTGTGAGTGACTTGTGTGTCTGCAGAACGGCATCACACCTCTGCACATCGCGTCCAGAAGAGGCAACGTCATCATGGTGCGTCTGCTGCTGGACCGAGGAGCACAGATCGACGCTAAGACCAAGGTGAACTCCTGTCCACAGCCCAGAGCAGAGTCTGTCTGAGCTTCAGTCATGTGTGTGTAACATGTGTGTAACACGTGTGTGACATGTATGTGTCCAGGACGAGCTGACTCCTCTGCACTGCGCCGCCAGGAACGGTCACGTGCGCATCATCGAGATCCTCCTGGACCATGGAGCTCCCATCCAGGCCAAGACCAAGGTCAGACTCAGGAGCAGAGGCTTGACGTGGGCTCGGGTTAAAAGTGTACCGTGGTTTCGCTTTTCATGTTTTCAGAGCAGGGACGGGCAATAAATTAGTTCCAGTATCGGTGTCGGCCGATATGATACGACTCTTTGTTTCAGAAATAAACTGGAGAATAGGAAGGACGGATGTAGTAAAATAATTTAGATTAACTCATTCATTTACAAACTAATCTATTTGGATGATTAGACACTCGGCCACATCCAGCACAGCGTAAAGAGGAGGAACAGTGTTTGGGCTGTAATTACAGGCTTGGGGAGAAGTAAGGCAGCTCAAAGGATGAACCAAGGCAGGAGAATGGGAGGGCCCAGAATGGAAGCAGAGTGAAGGGAAGGGGATTTTCAACATAAGTAATAAATAAAGTCTTTTGGTCAGGTCGTCAGCTGCAAATGAGAAGATGCTCTTACTGGACTTACATGGAAAAATACTGAATAAAGAAAATAGTTCTCTCTATCATAGAGTTTTTGCTATGCCCCTTTTTTGCGCGCAACCAATAATTTCTTTAGTTTGATCACAGCCCTAGTGATTTTAATCATAGCTTTCATCATAATGATTATTTATTTCACATTAGTCAGCCAAAATATGACATTGACAAAAACTGAGTGTACAAAATGAACCTTGCGTAAACTGCCTTGTACGTCTCTCCGCAGAACGGCCTGTCTCCCATCCACATGGCGGCGCAGGGGGACCACGTGGACTGTGTGAAGCAGCTGCTGCAGTACAACGCAGAGATCGATGACATCACTCTGGACCACCTGACCCCTCTGCACGTGGCCGCGCACTGTGGCCACCACCGCATGGCCAAGGCCCTGCTGGACAAGGGAGCCAAACCCAACTCACGCGCACTGGTACGGCTCGCAGCACTGGTCAGAGACACGATCATTAAAGGGCCCATATCGATCATCACCATGTCTCTCAGTGCAGTTTTTAGCATTATCGTTTCTGAATTTCACTAAAACGTACATACTGGAAAATATTTGAATATTTGAAATAAATAGTCATTGTCAAGACAAATGGTGGATACGGTTTCAAATTAATGGTCATGTTTGATCGTCCCCGTGCTAAGATAATGAAAACAACGTCCAAAAAGAGCATCTGAGCATCTTTTAGGAGCATCATTTTTCCTCTTTCTTTCTTTTTGGTTAAATTTATTTCACTGAAAAACCTGCGGCCAGACTGTGAGCAGGTGTGCACCTCCACAAACTGGACTCTTATGTTGTCAGGACATTAAACAATAAACCTGTTCCTCGTAGAATGCTGTAAAGTATGGTTTAACGTTCTTGTGATCTTCTCTTTGGTCTTGTCTTTGGTCTTACCTGAGTCCATTTCCTGGTTCTCCTCAGAATGGCTTCACTCCGCTGCACATCGCCTGTAAGAAGAACCACCTGAGAGTGATGGACCTGCTGCTCAAACAGTCTGCGTCGCTGGAGGCCGTCACTGAGGTCAGGGCACACTCCTGTTGGTTTTTGGGGACATTAAGTTGACTTTCATTCATGTCCAGGAACTTTATAAATAGTCACTACTTGTCTAGCCTAAACCCTAACCTGTTTCAAATAGGCGTGTCACAATAACACATCTTTAAGTGATATAATGCGAGAGAAAAGTATTTTGATAAATGAGAGTAGTCAAACTTTTAAAACTATGCCGCTTGACACAATAATTCTAAAGCAGAACAATCCTTATCAACCCTTTGCACAAAATCTAATCACAAAAGTTACGTGTTCGCCCTTCACCTCTCAAATCTTGGTACTACAAACTTTCTCCACTTGCCCCCCAAAAAAGGTTAAAGTTATGATTTATTGGATGATGAGTGAATGGAGTAATTACTGTGACAGGTCTAATTTGAACCCAGAGCTTTAACTCATGTTGTCGATCTCATAATGATTCTCTTAATGACATAAGGATTCACGTCATGCGGACCTGAGTTTTGTCCACATAAGTGATGCAGGTCCCCATAACGTGAGTGTATAGAGATTGTGATAATAGACACTGTGATAAAAGCCCACGCACACATCCGCACACATACTCACTGTCAGCGCACACATCCTGACTGACCTGAGCCCCCTGTGTTGCCCTCAGTCTGGCCTGACCCCTCTCCACGTGGCCTCCTTCATGGGCCACCTGAACATCGTCAAGATCCTGCTGCAGAAAGGAGCCTCGCCCAGCGCCTCCAACGTGGTCAGTGTCTGTCAGCATCTCCAGACTCACGCTGCTTTCAACAACAGTCCAGTCCAGTGCAGAAGGTTCTCCACCACGCACGAAAACATCAACAGCTCCTCAGCCGGGTTGCCCACACTGGCTCTGTTATTATTTGCTGGGTTTTAGTTGAAATCACAACATTCTCACGGCCAAATATTTAATACACGTTTATCTTAAAATAAAGTAATAGAATGAGTTATGAAATCTAATCAAGTCTAGTAAGTCTAGTAAGTGTGAAAACCAAACTTTGGACCTAATGTCTCTGTCAATAGTTTTCTGAAGCAGCAGCTCTGTAAGACATTAAAGAATGGTACTGGGAATTGCAAATATTTAAAAATTGGATCGGGAGACAAAAAATAAAGTGACATCCCAATAGAAGTGATCAGGTTCAACATTTGAGCATTTACCTGAAAATACCATGTAAGACACTAAAATTACAGCGACATCAACAGCAATGAAACTTCGGAGATGCGACCGTGTAGACTGTCAGGTAACCGCGAGCGAAAGAACTGGCGCAGAACTCCACGCTCCACAGTACTCACCGCAGCTAACACCCGATCGAGCCTTGCAGACATCCTGTTTCATGAAATTTCGGGGTTCTCTCAGGGGCGGTCCTAGATTCCAAGTTCTAGTCCAAGATTAGTCCTGTTTCAGCACTGGTTTAGTCATAGTTTAGTTCTGGTTTAGTCCTCGGTTCAGTCCTGGTTTAGACCAAGTTTAGTGCTGGTTTAGATCTGGTTTAGTCCTGGTTCAGTCCATATACGGCGCAAAAGTTCAGCATCTTCACAGTTATTTTAGTGAGAGTAACTTAAATGTGCTGCAATAGTCATGTAATGTCTTACATTACAATATTGCTGCATTTAAAATGTAACAAATGACTTTGAAATGACAGGAAGAAGTCATAAATAACACATTACAGTTTTAAAGTAACTTGCCCAACAGTGCACACACACACACACACACACACCAAGTACCTTAAAAGTGTCCTTCTCCATTACTGCAGACATGATCTGACTGGACTGGACAGCAGCTTGAGCTCTGAAAGGACTGGACTGTACACATATGCACATGCTCTAGTAACACGTGTGATGTGTGCAGAAAGTGGAGACTCCTCTGCACATGGCGTCCAGGGCGGGGCACATCGAGGTGGCTGAGTTTCTGCTCCAAAATGGTGCACCAGTGGACGCCAAAGCCAAGGTAACACAACACGAATTACTATTCTAGAACAGTCATTTTTTGCAGAATATAATGCAGAAGCCAGCAGTACTGATCTGTCATCTGTCTGTCAGGTACAGCACCTTTCATGCATATTTCATTTTCCCTGGAGTTTAGTTTTTTTTGTTGTTTTTTTTTTTACAGTAGACCCAATATGCTGCAGGCGGCAAAAGCTGGTAGTGAAAAAAGTCTGGCTTGAAATGAGTACATGTCATCAACTGTAGTCAGTGTTGGGGAGTAACAGATTACATGTACCGGCATTACATAATCAGAGTACAAATTATGAGTAACTGTATTCAGTTATAGTTACTGTTTCAGTGAGTGGTAATTGGATTACAGTTACTTTGTTAAAATAAATGGATTATATGGTGGTATTTTCCTGTTTTCACATTTTGGGCTAAACCAGGACTAAAACCAGGACTAAACTAGGACTAAACCAGGACTAAAACCAGGACTAAACTAGGACTAAACCAGGACTAAAACCAGGACTAAACTAGGACTAAACCAGGACTAAAACCAGGACTAAAACCAGGACTAAACCTGGTCTAAACCAGGACTAAAACCAGGACTAAACCAGGACTAAACCAGGTCTAAAATAAGAACTAAAACCAGGACTAAATAATATGACAAATAACAGTAGGTGGACATAATTTCAAGCAGCATTGATCTCTTATCGAAATCATTTCTATATCAATAATATTTTTAATCTGTTAAAGTAAAGTCTGGGCTTTTTATTTTCGTTTAGCAGATAAAACAAAGCATCTTCTTTTAAGATCCTAGTCTTTGTTACTCTACAGCAAACAATTACCTGTTCATGAAGACTTGGGCTCAGCCACTTTGAAGAGAACAAATAAGAATTTTCAGGATGTGGTTGATACATTCATGTAGTTGTCAAAAACATGACAATATCAAGTAATCCAAAAGTATTCAGATTACATTACTCACTTTAAGTAATTTAATGGATTACGTTACAAACTACATTTTGGGATATGTAATCTGTAATCTGTAGGGGAATACATTTTAAAAGTCACCTTCCCAACAATGACTGTAGTTCTTAATTAATACAGTTACTATATTTATTGTGTTTATGTTCTGGGATGAGACTCTTTGAAACTGTTTAACTGGGAGCTCTGATGTTGTCTCTGCTCATCCCTCCTGTTCATTTGAGTTTGCCTTTCATTAGAACACTGTATAAATTAGGATTTATGTTTAATTTAATCTTCTTCCATGACTCATTTTTTAGATGTTTTTGTGTAGTTTACAATATTATATCGACCAAAACTGTTCCATGACTATACCTTGTCCCCTCTTCTGCAGGACGACCAGACACCGCTGCACTGCGCCGCTCGCATGGGCCACAAAGAGCTGGTCAAGCTGCTCCTGGACCAAAAGGCCAACCCCAACTCCAGCACCACGGCCGGACACACGCCCCTGCACATCGCCTCCAGGGAGGGCCACGTGCACACTGTCCGCATCCTGCTTGACACGGACGCGCAGCAGACCAAGATGACCAAGGTACTGCCCCGGGGAGGAAGAGGGGGAGGGAAAGAGGGAGGGAAGGGGAGGTGTGCAGGGACTGACTGGAGGTCTGGGTTTGTGGTGTCGTACAGAAAGGCTTCACTCCTCTCCACGTGGCGTCCAAATACGGAAAGGTGGACGTGGCTGAGCTGCTGCTGGAGCGAGGAGCCAACCCCAACGCAGCAGGGAAGGTACACTCAGAAATACATCTGTTCTGTTCTACGCAACAAAGTAAAAGTAGTCATGTGCTGCATTTAAGTACACATTTTTGGTATCTGTACTTTACTTAAGCTACTGTTACTTCACAACATTTGAAAGCAGGTATCTGTACTTTGTACTCCACTACATTTTTGAACTGGGCTGAAAAGTCACAGTATTTTTGATGATTATCGGACACTAACTGACAAGGCTGAGGGTTTATTTTGAACACATTCATAATTTAGGCACACAAAAATATAACAACAGTTAAACAAAAGGACAGCTCAGCTAAGAGTGGTGAATTTAATTGTTCCTGTTTAACAAAATTCAGCTCAAATCTTTACATTTGAAGCTTTATTAGATCTCAAAATCTGTGTGAAATAAGTACATTTTTAAACAGTAGATTTTTTCATGTGATGCTTTTTTTTTTTGCTCCAATATTTGTACATTTATTACAGATTAAGCATTAAAAATCTTATATTCATATGACAGGTTTTCATATTTTTCTAATGATCCCTTGGATTGGTGGAATAGTACTTCTGGTCAGAGTTTTACAACAGTCACGTGTAGGGTTGTCCTGATCCGATCACGTGACTGTGGACTTGATCCGGACTCGGTCATTAAGGTCCGATCAGGTATCTGATAAATAAAATACATACATACACACATACATACATACATACATACATATATATATATGTATGTATGTGTGTATGTATGTATATATTATATATATATATATATATATATATATATATATATATACATACAGGACTCGGTATTGACAGATACTCAAAATCAAAGGACTTGGACTCGGACTTGGCAAAAAAATGTGATCGGGACATCCCTAATCATGTGACAGTTTGTGAAGAAAAGTTGGGGAAAAATAAGAATCTTATCTCTGTGTATCAGTGCACAAACTTCTGTCCTAAATACAAGAACGATGTCCACAAGTGGCAATTTAAACTTACTTTTAACTAGATAAAGATGTGACGCCGGGTAACTGTTTGTATGTCACATTTATTGCCCCTGTCCAAAAGTATGAACTTGAACAACATTGTCAGGTGCTGGAGGGATCTTTTTGAGCAGATTTCAGTTGTGCTGAAGCTGTGTGTGATTCCAGAATGGTCTGACTCCTCTGCACGTGGCCGTCCACCACAACAACCTGGACGTGGTCAACCTGCTCGTCAGTAAAGGAGGCTCCCCCCACAGCGCCGCCCGGGTGAGACTCTGTACCCTCTCTCACCTCCTCTGTACACTCTCACCTCCTCTGTACACTCTCACCTCCTCTGTACACTCTCACCTCCTCTGTACACTCTCACTCCTCCTCTGTACACTCTCACCTCCTCTGTACACTCTCACTCCTCCTCTGTACACTCTCACCTCCTCTGTACACTCTCACCTCCTCTGTACACTCTCACTCCTCCTCTGTACACTCTCACCTCCTCTGTACACCCTCTCACTCCTCCTCTGTACACTCTCACCTCCTCTGTACACTCTCACTCCTCCTCTGTACACTCTCACCTCCTCTGTACACTCTCACCTCCTCTGTACACTCTCACCTCCTCTGTACACTCTCACCTCCTCTGTACACTCTCACCTCCTCTGTACACTCTCACCTCCTCTGTACACTCTCACCTCCTCTGTACACTCTCACCTCCTCTGTACACTCTCACTCACACTCCTCTGTACACTCTCACTCCTCCTCTGTACACTCTCACCTCCTCTGTACACTCTCACCTCCTCTGTACACTCTCACCTCCTCTGTACCCTCTCACTCCTCCTCTGTACCCTCTCACCTCCTCTTTCCTCCTCTGTACCCTCTTCCTCTTCCTCTGCTCCTCCACCCCTTCTCTGTCCCTCCTTGTCACCTCTTCCTCTGCACCTCCTCCTCCCGGCCTCAATCCCTCCTTGTCACCTTTTCTCCATGTCTCCTCCTCACCTCCTCTGTCCCTCCTCTGTACGTCTCCCTCTTCCTCTGTGCCTCCTCCTCACCTCCTCTGTCCGTCCTCTCTGCAGAACGGCTACACGGCGCTCCACATTGCATCGAAGCAGAACCAGCTGGAGGTGGCCACCAGCCTGCTGCAGCACGGGGCCTCTGCCAACGCCGAGTCCCTGCAGGGGGTCACTCCTCTGCACCTGGCCTCTCAGGAGGGACGACCGGACATGGTGACGCTGCTCATCTCCAAACAGGCCAACGTCAACCTGGGCAACAAGGCAAGAGACGAGACGAGACGAAACTCTGTCAAAGGAAATACATGAGAAAATTAGAATTAGAATTATTATTATTATTATACTTTTACACTCATTAATGTCAGATATAACAAAACTAAAAAATAAATGTTTTCATTTTTTGTTACAGAGACAGAACTAGACTAAATCAAGGCTAATTTTGGATTAAATAAGAAAAATCCAAATCATAATCACATTTACTCTATTAACATATTCTTTTAAAAATACAGTGCGTTTTTGTCAGATTGTAAACCTTGGTGTTACTGCGATATATCGAGAGTATTGCAGCATCAGTTATTGCGTCAATATTGATATTAGGGGTGTGCAAACTGCTTTCTACTACGTCAAACGTGTCATAGGTGTGTCTGCTGCATCATCGTTGTAGCAGCTTTAGTTCGTTGTCACGTGGGAGGGTGGCAGAAATACGCTGCAATTTGTTAAAAAAATACCGAATCAATCTAAAAACCACTTCAGTGACAAATACAAGGCTCACACATCACTCTTAGAAGGTAGAAAGCTCTGAAAAGTTGATTTTGCATGAGATGGCCCTTTAATGATACCTAGGCTTAATTGCAATATTGACATTTTTGCCATTTATTTATTTATTTTTATATATTGTGCAGCCGTCCACATGTCTTTCCTCTTTAACAGCCATATTGCATATCGCGACATTTTCAAGTTCCATGCAGCCCTCATGTGGATTAAACATGTTTAAGATCCTTTTAAATAGCAATGCAATAACAGAACAAATGCTGGATTAACAAATATTACAGGATCTTGAAGTTTTTAGAGACTGCTCACTTTTCCAAGATTTTACAAAGATGCATAGTCTGAAACCAGGTCTTCTCTTCTCAACACCAGTGGAGTTGATTGACAGGCGGCTCAGCCAATGATAGACATGCATTTTGTATTAAAACAAACATGGAGGCTTACAAGTAAAAAAGAAAGAAAATCAGAGTAACAGTGACTAACTCTCAGGAGTAATTAATAATAACAGTGATAATAGAATATGAATGACTTTTTTCTTAAGCAGTATTATCTGAGTGTAAGTCCATGGCTCTTGTTATAGTTCTGCTGTGTGTGTTCACAGAGCGGTCTGACCCCGCTGCACCTGGTGGCTCAGGAGGGGCACGTGGGCATCGCAGACATCCTGGTCAAACAGGGAGCGTCTGTCTACGCTGCCACAAGGGTACGCCCACTTGATTTATTTTTATTTATTTTTATTTATTGATTGATTTTGGGCAAGTAGAGATTTACATTCTTATGCAATAGAACATTTAATATAAGTGAAATCATAATGGAAATGAAAATAACCATGAATATTATGAGCAGCTAGAAGAAAAGACAAAGAAAAGACTCAAATATGACCCTCATTGTCAGAACATGTCTGAGTGTCAACAGATTTTAAGATGACCCTATTCCCCAAAATGATTTATCATTATAATAATCTAATAATAATAATCTGGTATTTTAGTTCTCAAGATAATTATCCACAAAACTCAATTGTGGAGTTATATATTCCCGACTTCTTTCTACTTAAGTCATACTGTCACACTGAACACAACAGGAGAGCTTCCGTCAGCAGGACGGTGGTGCCTTTGTCCTTGAGAGGTGGACACATGTCCAGAGTGCGGCCTGGAGCCTGCAGTCCCATGGGCAGAGACATGAAAACGTGCAGATGAATATTTGAACATGATTGGGTGGTGCGGGGATCGGGGGTGAGTGTGAAGAATGGCTTTATTAAATATGAATCACTCTTTGTAATCTCAAATGAGTGTGCAGCCGCTCAGGGTTAAAGCGAGGTCATTACCAAACGCTTCACAAGCAACACTCACATGAATATTGTACAAATGACCAAGTATTACCAGAGCTCGGTACTATCCACTTACATTTACTCAGTTTTTATGGAAGTCACAGTACTCTTACTTGAGTAAAAGTTATGATTCTTTCCCATTGTAGGCGTTTTCAGAGAACCGTGCCGGTTCCGGTTCTCGTCTTGAACCGACTCACGTGTTCACACTGGAAATCAGAGCGTTCAGGACTGAAAAGTAGGTTTCCAACGGAAACCAAGTAAAACTTGGTTTTCCGTGAGGACACAGAAGATGTCAGCACGTTCATCTGGGTCACACTCGGTAAAATAAACAAACAAAGAGCAATTGAAACTATCAGATATTAAATTAAAAGTTTTAAGTCTACAAAAACTATTACGTACTGTTCGTTTTGCATGTATCCATGCTCACCTGATAAGATTACATCTTTGTATTCGGCGTCGTTTTCTCCACAGCAGATTGATGTTGGAGCAGAGCTTGGCGCACATAAAGAATGACTTGTATAAGTACAATTGCTTGCTGTTGTTGATGATGCGATCCATGATTGCTATGTTCCTCCCTGTGACATCCGTTTTCATATGGCCTTGTTTTTATTTGGTAGTAAATCCACACCCTGTGTCAGATAGGTTCACATAAATCGTATGAACGCGGCTCGTTTGTCCTTTCACTTACATTCACTTTAAATGATGAACACAGTTTTACATCCTGACAGTTATCCTTACAAGAGTAGCAGTGTTTCCAAATACTTTTTACTCTTACCCATTTTTTGTACCACTACTTTGTACTTCTACTTGAGTAATATAGTAGTAACATTGCTCTTACTTGTTTACCATGTTTTGGTAACTGTCGCAGCAGTGAGAATGAGCCGCAGCTCGTGTTCAAAGGTGTGTGTCTGTTGCAGTTGGGATACACCCCCCTCCATGTGGCCTGTCACTATGGAAACATCAAAATGGTCAAGTTTCTCCTGCAGCAACAGGCCAACGTCAACAGCAAAACACGGGTGAGCGCCCCCCACTGACCCTCTGTGGAAATGCAACAACAGCACACAAAAGACACTAAACAGTAAATAACAGCAAATAAAATCATAGAAGGTAAATGATACAAAAGCAAAGATAATATTGAACAAAAGTACACATGACAGAATTTTTCTTTTGGCGACCCATGTCATAAATGTAATGTCAACAGAAAGTATTCTGATCAAAACAGACACAGGATTGAGATTCAGTCCTGGTTTTAGTCCTGTTTTAGTTCTGATGTAGTCCTGTTTTAGTCCTGGTGTAGTCCTGATTTAGTACTGGTTTAGTCCTGATTTAGTCCTGGTTCAGTCCTGGTATAGTCCTGGTGTAGTCCTGTTTTAGTTCTGATGTAGTCCTGTTTTATTCCTGGTGTAGTCCTGGTTTAGTCCTGATTTAGTCCTGATTTAGTCTTGGTTTATTCCTGGTGTAATCCTGGTTTTAGTCCTAGTTTAGTCCTGATTTAGTCCTGGTTTAGTCCTGGTTTAGTCCAGGGGTCTCTGACAGTAGCACTCATTTTGAACGGGCTTGTACTTGATGTGAACATATTTATTTTCCAAGACAAATGCTCTTTACTTGATGCAGTGTGAGGTTAAAGCTGCTGAATAAAAGAAAAAGAGTCCAGATATAATAAATAAATAAATAAATAAATTCATTTGAGATAAGCATGTTACCTTAGCCACTCATCCAGAAGTCTGGGTCTCCTCTTTTCACAAATCAATCAATCATCAATCAGTCAGGTACGTTGTTACTAAGAATCCAGGTTAACTAACTCCCTGACACTATCCCAGACACTTTGTGTGATATTGCAGCAGACTCTCTGTGCTGGTGCAGTATCACAGAAAGAATTAAGTAGGCGGAGCTAAAGTCAAGTAACCTAAACCCTAAACATGTTCCTTGTGTGGTGTGCAGCTGGGCTACACCCCCCTGCACCAGGCCGCTCAGCAGGGACACACGGACATCGTCACCCTGCTGCTGAAGCACGGAGCCCAGCCCAACGAGACCACCACAGTAAGCACTCCACACTGACCCCTAGTGGCCACGCTTAGAGAGGCCGCTGACAAAAAGGTGACATGAAGTACAGTGACAGTCTGGTCAGGCCATAGACTTTTCTAAAAAAGTGCACTTTACTTTTGGACAATATCGAAAGGCTGAGTCACAGTGAGTTGACTTTTATCATGATGACAAGAAAATACTGTAATATTATTTATTGTCCCGTCCTAGTGTTGGTATTTCACATTTTATACAGTGATGTACATGGACCTGAGAACTCATTCCAAAACTGTAGGATTTCTCAAGCCTTTTTTATATAAACACTAGAATAAAATAAAGAAGAGATGTCCAAAAATAATTTCAGAAACTACAATGAAGGATTTAGCTTAGACAGTTTGTCTTAAATATAGGGCATTACACTAGATGGAGTATTAACTGCTAACAGATAACATAGGAACTGATGTTAGTCAAGGTGGGTTTAAATAGGGCCCAGGAGAGATCGCTATATTACTCAAACATGCATATATCATCCTTTAAACCTCTTGAGGCATGTTTATCACGAGGGAACAATGTTATAACATGGTAGCAAGATCCAAAACGTTCATTTAGCTCCTCTTTAAACATTACTCTTTACTGTCCTGTGCTTCAGAACGGGACGTCAGCTCTGGCCATCGCTAAACGTCTGGGCTACATCTCTGTCATCGACGTGCTCAAGCTGGTCACCGAGGAGAACATGTCTATGGTCAGAATCACACATGTGACAAACACAAGGACAAGCTTCACAGGTCGCCTAATCTGTGTGTGTGTGTGTTCGTGTGTGCGTGTGTGTGTGTGTGCGTGTGCGTGTGTGTGTGTGTGTGTGTGTGTGTGTGTGTGCGTGCATGTGCAGTCTTCCACAGAGAAGCACCGCATGAGCTTCCCTGAGACAGTGGACGAGATCCTGGACGTGTCTGAGGACGAAGGTGAGAAACACAAGCACAAGCACCAGTCCAGACGGACGCTTTATGTGAGGCTAAATATAGTTCAGGGGCCACTGATGGAAAAGGTTCTGTAAGAAGAGGGAGATTGTATTATATACAGTATCATTTGAAATATAAGTAAAAAACACTACAACAACTTTTCCTAAACACAGCAAAAGAATCAAATGAGTGAATTGGATTCAGTTTCACTTCACGTCTAGGAGGCCTATTTTAACTTCAGTTTTTCAAATAAAGTTCAGTTGACAAATGTTAAAGGAACCATATGTAAGATTTTCACTTGGAATTCTATAAACACGAATCAACCTCTGTCCTCAGATACAAGATGAACCTGTTCAAATCAAATGTACTGATAATTATAATGCTGATTTAGGGAAAAGGTGCTTATCTCATAATTTGGTGTTGTGGTTTTCAAGCTCAAAATGATTATCCAATCAGAAAGCAGAATGAGCCTCACAAGTCTCTTATTTGGGCTGCCAGTTTCACTGATAAAATCCAGTGAATCTGAATGGTCACAACCTAAACCCCAGCACCTGCACCAGTCCTGAGTCAGTGCTAGTGCAGCCTCTGCAGCTCAAGGAGGGAATCGTGTTGGTTCAGATCTTCACACGAGGCCTGAACATAAACTGAGAATGAGACATGTCTCTGTCTGCAGGTGAAGACTCTGGACACAGGTTCAGTTGTGACTGTAGGACATTTATAAAAGTGTAATTACATACAGTTCCTTTAGATGTTGTGAATATTTAGCTTTGGCGCCCCCTAGGGCTCGGTGAGTCCTGTGCATAGCTGCTGTAGTTAGAACACATCTCAAACACTTTGACTGAATGTAGCAAATAAAACCATTTAAATATATTTTTCGTTTTGTTTGACTTTTTCATAGGAATTGCACAGCTCACATTAGGTATGGCCTGACCTTCCGCATCCTTCAGTGTGTGGCTTCATTCCAACCTCACTCTGTCATTTTTGGTGGTTTATCACTGGCATGCCCCATACCAACATGGCACCCACAGCACCCATAGTGTAACTCCCAGTAACACATGTCTAACACCCATTCTGGCTGACTGTGGCGGGCTGGCTCCACTGTAGCGAGGTGTTGTTGTGGTGTTGTGTAGTGCTGTGTCAAGCGTGGTGTCTCACAGTGAAGCTACTATCAGCTCATGGGCTGTGGCTGACTCAGATAGTAGCAGAGCACTGGGAATGCTGAATGGCGTGTGGTGCTTTCTCTCTCGACTGTAGAATAGGCCGATGAGACTTTTGCAACGATTCCAGTGCATCGTGGAGGTTCTGGAGGACTGCAGGTAGACCCGTACTGATGGGGGAACATTGTTTTTGGAATTGCTTGTGAACGGATGTTTGTGGAAAGAGCTGATACATGTTTGGAAATGTTTGGCAAATTAGGTTTAACCTGGTTAGTTAAGATGTAGTGTAGTTTAGAGACTGTTCAAGGTCCTGTACCTGATTTTTACTTCTTTTATGTTAAAACGTGAAAAACAATAATGGTTACTTTAAAATGGTTTGCATGGTTCAGAAGTTTTTCTTCACTTACCTTATCCATTCCGAGCCTAATTATTCCCCACAGTGAAGTGCTTTTCACAACTCCAGAGCAGAGTTCGCCGTCATGGCAATGCCAGCAACAAACGCTTTATAATTAGATCCAGGCAGTACATGGTGCACTTATTTTGAGCTGCTTATACAATATTTCTGTACTGGGCCAAGACACATTTGGCTCAAATATGAGTTAAAAAAAATCAGGTACAGAGCCTTTAAGTTCTTGTTATGTAATTTCTAGTTTATATGTGGTTTAGTCCAAGTTTAGTCCTGATACCTCAGACAGTGATTGGTTCAATACTGAATATTTCTGAAGTTCGATTCTGAAGCCAAATCAGGCCAGTTGATAGAGTAGTTTGTGACAATGAAGTGCTCATCCCATTGTTAGCGCAACATTTGATATGTCACTAACATGCTGTTGTCTAACCCTCCCTGGTTAACCCTGTGTCCACTCTCTGCCCGCTGCTCTCACCCCTGACGTTGCATCTCTTTGGCATGTTGTTCTCTGAAGGCGAGGAGCCCGGGACTGAAGTGGCCAGGTACATGAAGACGGATGACACCAAAGACCATGACGACGATTTCCTCTCCCCCAAGAAATCACTGGAGTACGAGAGAGGGCTGGGCACAGCGTAAGGGGCACCAGGCGGGGCACCAGGCGGGCAGGCAGAGGCACCAGGCTGGGGGAAACTGGGCTGAGGCACACGGACAGTAGGGGAGATACCATGTAGAGGCGCCAGGCGGGGGGAACCGGTGGGGGCAGACACAGGCAGGCAGAGGCACCAGGCGGGGGCACAATGCAGGGGAACAGGCAGAAGCACCAGGCGGGGGCTCACCGGGCAGGGAAACTAGGCTGAGGCACATGGACAGTAGGGGAGTTACCATGTAGAGGCACCAGGTGGGGGCACAAGGCGGGTGTACAATGCAGGGAAACAAGCAGAAGCACCAGGCAGAGGCACATACGGGCAGCCACAGGCACCTAACGGGGGCAGCAGAACCAGACGAGGAACCTACACTGAGGCACACAGACAGCAAAGGTGCACCAGGCAGGGGAATTAGGCAGGCAGGGGGGGGCATTCAAACTAGATTGGCTGGGGGAGGCACCATGGGTCACTGGGAGCACTAAAAATTAGGACAATTTGAATACGGGTAGGGCAACCAGCGGGAAAACTGGCTTAGAACATTGGACAGGCAGCCATAGGAGGCACCAGACGGGGGCACAGAATGTCCACCAGACACGGGCGAGGGCACACAGTGAGGCCAGACTGTAGGGCACACATGATTGGGATAATGGAAGCGGTGGATACAACTCACCACCGAGGAGACGAGCCAGTGTGTGCCAGTGTTCTTGTGGGTGATTGGTGTTTGATTTCCTCACAGGAACTACTCCCCGGCTCTGCCCAGGATCCCCCGAGTGTCTCCAGAGACCGTCCACCTCAAAGAGCACGAGATGGAACAGGTACTAACTGCACAAAGTTCACTCAGATTGGGTCATGGAACAGAAAACAGAAGGACAGTTAGTATAATAGTAAACTAAAGGGGATCTTGAGAGAGCAGAAGTGCTGGAGTTTGACTTCACGCAAATTATTCTGGCATGTTAGTATTGTGAGATAAATGTGTGCATGAATAAGAGCACAGTTCAATGACTATTTTGTTTTATAGTATTTGACTAATGATTTTCTAAGGACAGATCTAACCCTGCTCAGTTTTCTAATCATAATATTATGTCAATTTCCAGGTGCTTTGGTTCCTCCCACCACACTTTTCCAAGCCTACACACAAGTTTTCACAAATCTGCCTTATACATTTATACACTCCTTAGTCAAGAGACTGGCAATAATGTTTTCATTGTGGTGAACAATACTGGAGGTTGCTATATGCGATATATTGTATAGAGGATTTTTTAAGGGAAGTGAAATACAAATACAGTCCTTTTTCAAATGTTGTGCATGTGTGACAGTGCGTGTTCAGAATTACTGTTGAAGTGACCTGTCTAGAGGTAATTTAGCGACCGACACGTCAGTTTTTAGACCCTTCGTCTGGTTCAGTCACGCATTCGCTGGAAGGAATCTCCAAGAATCACTTCAGTTTGTCTTTGCTTCTTTTCAGATTCAGATTCAGAAAACTTTATTGATCCCATAAGGCAATTCATTTGCAGCATCTCCGAGCAAACATAAACACAAACAAACACACAGTGTGTCAGTCCAATTGTCGTCCACCAGTGGAACTCAAAATAAATAACAAATTGCAGTGTAAAACTTTCATAAAACTATCATAAAACTGCACCCTTACAATTTAATAATTTAATAGCACTGGGCACGAAAGAATTAGAAAACCTTTTGGTTTTCCGTACTGGAGCATAAAACCGACGTCCTGAAGGCATCAGGATAAAATTTTCCCCTTCTCTTCTTCTTTCAACGACCTCAAAAATTGACTTTCTTTTGCGGCGAACTGGTCATGGATTCTTGTCCGCCATCGCAACAAACTTGTGACAGTTTGTAAAAGCCTCTAAAAACCGCTGCATAAACCATGTAATCCCCGCGCGCCGACGAGTCAGTTACACTAGAAATGTAGGGAGTTTGATTGACAACCTAACAGCCAATAGAAAATGAGGGAGCCTTGTTATCTATTGGCTGATGTTTATCTGGCCTCACTACGTCCAGCTGATAGATTTTCATTCTTTTTTGGTCGTCATAATTACAAGGCTGCTGCGTCTCTGTAATGGTATTTTAAACTTTCATGGACAATTTGAAACAAACAAAAAAAATCCTCCATACAACCTTTTAAGCGCTGCAGTATCAACTTCAATTTAATATACACAGTAATAATTTCAGTGTATGTGCACATGCCTTGTCAAGTCAGACAAAACTTAAAACTAAGATGAAATTAAGGACCTGATAAAAATAAATACAATTTGCCTTTTGCATTTAAAAACACATTTCCATTGTGAGATGGACCAACATGGTATTATAGTGATATACCCTATTTTCCGGGCTGTTAGACACGCTCTTAAACCTCCAACCCCATCAAAAAACGACGCCCCACAATCCAGAGCGCCCTATACACGAATCCACTCAGGTGTCCCAGCACGACTTCAGTAAACTACAAAGCTGCATCACCTGCAGAACACACAAACACACACGGAGCAGACAGCGACCGCACAGAGAAACACACCCACAGACACACTCATCACTCCACGCCGACGAGGAACGGAACAGAGGAACGAACCAAAAAAGCGAGTGCAATGTGCCACTTCTAGACACAACTGAACAACTGAGTCACTGTGAACACGCCGTCAATCCGACAATCCCAGACAGCACCCTCCCTACACGCCACAACTGAACAAAGCCCAGAGTCACCGAGAACGCCACAAACAAACAAAACCACTCACCCATCACACTGTTGGGTTTCCTTTAAAGTCCAGTGCGGTTTATTTGTGAAAAAAGTTTGAAAATAGACCAATTAATGACAGTGCATCTTATAATCCAGAGCAACTAATAGCCCGGAAAATACGGTAGTTGTTTATTCAGCCAGTATCGCAGTAGTCAGTGGGCCTACTTTTGTGATATAAGTGCAGCTGTAGAAGAGTGAATGATTCCTCATGTATACTGAACATGAAAGTGATGACTGTGTTCTGTCCCACAGCAGCACACTCCTCTCCCACTGCCCAAAGAGTACGACGAGGACTCCCTGATCCCCAGCAGCCCGGCCACAGAGACATCTGATAATGTCAGCCCTGTGGCCAGCCCCATACACACAGGGTCAGTGTCCAGAGCAGCACACTCCACATGTATCTCTAGCCCCATTCACACATGCAGCCTGACCTGGGAACATATGACAAGTCAAACTGTTCACATTTACGAATATATATAATGCCTTTAACACCTTATTTGACACGTACTACATGCTTAATAGCAATTTGACGCGTCGAATTATTCTTATTTAACGCGTGAAATTATTCTACATATGATAATGATCCTCCTCCAATCATTGACCAAGACAAAGAGCCCAGAACAGTTCCTATACACAATCTTTACTCTGAAAAAATAAACCTTATACTGTGTAAATTTTCATCTATCAAATTTAAAACGGTTGTCGTGCACCTCAACATATTTATCTTTTCAGTTCTCATTAAACAAATGATTATTTAATTGTCTGTATACAATTGTCAAAGGAAAACAATATGAAACACACGAACTCAGCCTGCTGGTGCTTGGACTGTTCTGGACTCTTTGTCTTGGTCAGTGATTGGCTGAAAACACTTTAAATTCATTGACTGGAAAAACAGTGAGAGGATTATTATCATATGTAGAATAATTTGACAAGTTAAATAAGAATAATTTCAAATAAGAACTTAACACGTCAAATAAGGTGTTAAACACGTTAAATACAGGTGTAAATGTGAACAGTTTGACTTGCCATAGGAACATTCCTGCATTTTGTGAACAAAGCCCCAGCTGCATTTTCTATCTGGCCATTTTTTGGGTAAATACTGTGAATGTGCAGGGAAGGCTCATGTGTGAACAAAGAAAAATGCACTACCACATTTAGTTTCCTGGTTATGAGCTTGGTTTGTTGGTTATGGGGTTACATTCCCTTCTCAGTCAAATTTAAGTTAAGTGTGAACAGAGCAGACCCGGTAATGTTCTGGGACCTCTGCGTGTGAATGGGGATCATCACTTCTGTAATTGTGTGTGTGTGTGTGTGTAGGTTCCTGGTGAGCTTCATGGTGGACGCTCGCGGGGGTTCCATGCGCGGCAGCAGACACAACGGCCTGCGGGTCATCATCCCTCCTCGCACCTGCGCCGCGCCCACCCGCATCACCTGTCGCCTGGTCAAACCGCAGAAGCTCACCAGCCCCCCGCCCCTGGTGGAGGGAGAGGGGCTGGCCAGCAGGATCATCTCTCTGGGTCCGGCCGGCATGCAGTTCTTAGGGTGAGATTTCTTCTTTCAGTTATCACCAAGTGCAGTTAAAAGAGCTAAGATGAATTTAGTGAAAACCACATTCCAGCTATAAACCATCATTATAGCTTCAGATTTCTGTCTATAAGCTTGAAAAGAATACTAATGATTGATTAATTTATTTGGGTCACAGGAATATTCTGACATTATTCCACAGACAGTCATATTTAACACACACAGAACAAAAAGGTGGCAGCTGAAGCTTGAGGCTATTTTGCCTTTACCTTTTATTCTTTTGTCAGAGCGTCATCTTGACACCAGTTCATCTTCAAAAATACAGCAAGAGGAAACAAACAAATCAGTAACAGCATAGAAAAGTACTATAGCACAAATGGAGCGTCATAATTCATGTATGTGCCCAGAGTTAAACATTTAAACTTCTTGAGTGGTGCACAGTTTTATATCTTCTGTACAGTTGTTCCAGAGGTCCATCCTTTAACAGATATACAAACACACATACTTTAAGTCCGATGTGTCTCTGGACTGAACGTGTGCTCTTGTGTCAGGCCGGTGATAGTGGAGATCCCTCACTTTGCTGCTCTGGGCCGAGGAGATCGAGAGCTGGTGGTGCTGCGCAGTGAAAATGGCTCCGTGTGGAAAGAGCACCGCAACCGCTACGGAGACGAGGTCCTGGAGACGATCCTCAACGGCATGGACGAGGGTACGCCGACACTACAGCTCACAACACTACAACTCACAGCTAGACTTTCCCCATAAAAAACATACATCAAGTACATTTTCGAGTATCCCAGAGCGCTGTTTGCAGGGCAGCAATTTTTCACAAATCTGTCATGTTTTGATATTTGTAGTTTACACACAGCCAAGTGTCTACTCAATCTATAATCCGTTTGAAGGTAGTTTTAACTTAGACTGGAGGTTATTTGAGCTTGTGACAAAGATGGCCTTTGTCCCTGTTTCTTTTCTTTTCATTTTGCATCTATCTCAATAATACAACTAAACAGCTAAATACTAGTGATGTGGAGATGAAGCCCCATGAAGCACTGAAGCGTTCCATCCATTCGCTCGACTCTTGAGCCGATGCTTCAAGGTGCTTCATTTGATCCACTGCACCATCAAGAGGCCAAAAAATGTATAACAGGCAGAGTGAGAATAGACACATCAAGAATCTCGGACTTCCGGTCACTGTGCAATTCATACTGGGAAGGATTTTCTGAAAAAGTGAGCATCAAACCTCCATGTTTGTTTTCCCAGTGGGATGTGTCTATTGACAAAGTCGATCTGTTCTTGTCTTTTGAACCATATCACTTTTGTTTCTGGTTCTGATATTGTCATATTTTAGTTTTGGGATTCGGACATTGTAATTGTGTGGTTGTTGAATGTCCTCACAGCGATAAATATGTAAATATGTATTTTTCATTTTGCCCACAAAACCACAGTGAAGGAACAAATAAATATTTTGGTAAAGGGACATTTTTTGTCTGCCTCCTGCTTTCACCACTTTGGCCAGCTTCCCCACAGAGCTCATAAATACTGGACAAACTGGTTTTCTGCTGGAGGGATGACAGTGCAGTGCAGTGATTGGCTGTCTGTGGGCAGCATGAAGCTGACGTCTGATCAGAAAATATAATGCTATTAGACCTTTTACATTTATATTTAGAGAGAGACTGGCAATAAAAATGTAGAATTGTAGAACATTTTCAATCCACTCAGAGAACGGAGGTTGGTAGCAGTCAGAAGTGGTCAGGACAGAATAAGATGGATATAACAGGAGGTAAGATGAGGAGTTGTGCAGTGTCAGTGGAGCACAGCGCCATCTGCTGTGCAAACACATGCACAATACTAACCCTAACCCTGTGGCACTTTTCAAACCTACGTACCCATTTCTCTTCACATCATCAGTTAGTGTTGCCATATAAACAAGGCCTAAGTCTCTTTCAAAATGCTGCTGTCATGATCTGATGATAATCTAAAAATGCTCCATTGTGTTTTTAAAGTTCTCACACCTTCACCAGTCTCATAATGATGACCTTTCCCTTGTGTCCTTCAGATCTGGAGAGCCAGGAGGAGTTAGGGAAGAAGAGAATCCGCCGCATCATCTCCACAGACTTCCCCCTGTACTTCGCCGTGGTGTCCCGCGTGCAGCAGGAGAGCGATCTCATCGGTCCAGAGGGCGGCTCGCTGACTAGTAAGCTCGTGCCGCAGGTCCAGGCCACATTCCCGGAGACGGCGGTGACCAAGCGGGTGCGGCTGGGGCTGCAGGTGAGGTGGGACGACCAGGGAGCAGACACGAGCTTTAGTGGCTGAATGAAGCACGCATGCTGGATGTCCTCCTCCTGGAATGACCCGCCCCTCCCCGTTTTCCTCAGTTCTTCTTCTGTTGGTTTTTAGTGGACCTTTTGCCTTGTATTTGACAGTGCATGAACCTGGCACCTTCATAAGACTCATCAGAACTTGTTTCCATCCAGCACTCCATGGTCCAGTTGTCGGTGTATTTGTTCCAGTAGAACGAGGCTTTAAATATGAGAAAGAGCTCTCAAAGTTCCTCAAGCTTTAAGTTCAACAAGCAAACTAGAGTTTAAATGAGTCTCTCCATGGGGACTTACTGTTCATTATTAATCTGATATTTTACCAAAACCATTCGTTCCTTCAAACTAAGAACGTTGGATTCTAATGACTAAAACATCATCTTGTAACTTTTCCTTGATTCGTTCGTTGAAAAGCAGAGCAGGTTACTGGACAGTGGAGTGCTTGGTCGAAACAAGGCTATTGTCAATACTGATATGATTCTGTATTCATCTTGTTTTTCAAATCCTCTGCACTTATTGATTTTTGATTATATATAGAGAGATGTATATTTATATGGAAATGAAATATGAATGTTTATAGTCTTATGTGCTGGAAGACTGATCACTTTTGCACCAAAGACCCATGGAACTGACGCCTGATATCTGCAGCACTGTGAATGACAATAGGCCATCATAAAGTGTCTGTATAACATTGTAACAAATATATTGAATAGACAATTTTTTACATATAAATTTATACACATTAAGTTATATTTGATGTTTTTCCATATTATATTTGAATGACAAGACTATTTAGTATAAAAGGATCATAAATATAAATATACAAATAACAAGCCTTAATATGTAGAGTAGAATGGACCTAAATCTAGAGTAAGTTTTATCATTTATCTACTAACACTTGTAACTTTATTGTGTGCCTTTTCTCCGCCCTTTTACTTGATCTTGAGTCACACAAGAATTAAATAAAATAAAAATCTTTAGTGCACAGATTAGTGAGAAACCCAGGCCTCCTCAGCAATGCCAATTTTTTTTTAAGAGAACTGTATAGAACCTGTACTTATTTTAAAACAAATATACAACAAACACAACTGAACCTGTGTCCCCAGAGCCTTCACCTGCACACAGAGACACATCTGAGACTGTCTCACTCACAGTAGAGCCTCCAGAATTCCATCCCTGAGCCGCAGAGGCTGCACTAGCACTGACTCAGGTGCTGGGGTTTAGGTCGAGACTGTTCAGAGCAGAGAGAAGCATTTCAGGTTTAAACAAACATACTGGATTTCAGCGTTGAAACTGGCAACCCAAATGAGAAAGAGTCATGTCAGGCTCATTCTGCTTTTCTTATCAGTAAGGTTTATATTTGATCTGAACATGTCAGGTTTATTTCAGTTTGAGGACATTTAAAATCACAATTTTACATACAGTTTCTTTAATTCTATAGGAGACATATTGTGCCAAATTCATATACTGGAAGTTTGACTTATTTACAAAAATGTAAATGTCCTCATCAAACATACTTGCAGTAGTGTGTGGGGGCTGTTTTTATAACCTGAAAGGCCAATGCTTAAGTGTCCTTGAATGAATGGGCAAAAATAAAGTGCAGAATGTCTCCTTTAATGGTGTGCACTCCTGAGGGTTTTATCAGATGTGCCTTTAAGTTCACGAGGGGCCTTTGTACTAGAGTGATGGGGGCTGTACAGGTTTGTACCACTGTGCCTTATATCTTTGATATCACTTTGTATCTATGGATGTAACTTTTTGATCATGTCCAATAAAAGGCAAATGCATAAGTGATACTGTTTGTGTTCCTATTGTTTACATGAGTTTATGAGAAATATCAGCTGAGAATCAGGGCTCAGAATCTGAAGGGCACGTTCACAATCCACATTCAATTAAACCTAAAAGATCACACACACACACACACCACCTACACACACGCATTCACACACAGACACACACACACACAACACTAAAACTGTTTGCTCTATAATGTTAATCATTTAATAGGCCAAATAACCTACATGGTCACCTATTTTATTTCATTTTTTTTTTTTTTAGAGTAAAAGAAGTGGATATTTTATTTTAGCAAGAGCTGCAACATGTTTTTTTTTTTTATATATATATGTTTATATATATCTTCTGGGATGAGCAAAGTTTCTCACACTCTTTTTTTGGAGAGTTTCAGCCTGATTTTAACCAAGTATTGCCTGCCCCCTTTTGCTTCTCAGCCCATAGTATTCCTTTTCTTTTCCCTATGTTCGACATCCATTGCCATGCATGAGCCATGATGTTAATAATGTACTGATGCTTCCACCCTGTTGTCTGATTGGCTGGTGTATGCATTGCCCCTGACCCCGCCCACAGGCCCAGCCAGTTCCGGACGAGCTGGTAGCCAAACTTCTGGGGAACCAGGCTAACTTCAGCCCGGTGGTGACTGTGGAGCCTCGCAGGAGGAAGTTCCACCGGCCCATTGGTCTGCGCATCCCCCTGCCCCCCTCCTGGAGAGAGAGCCCCCGGGACTCTGGGGAGGGGGACACCACCAGTCTGAGGCTGCTCTGCTCCGTTATAGGTACTTCTCCACCTCTCTGGGAATTCTGCAAATCCCACATATCTTGTGTAAAGTACATTAGGAGAGTAGACAAGTCCAGTATACACAAGATATATATATATACACAAGTCCAGTATACACAAGATATATATATATACACAAGTCCAGTATACACAAGATATATATATACACAAGTCCAGTATACACAAGATATATATATATATATATATACACAAGTCCAGTATACACAAGATATATATATACACAAGTCCAGTATACACAAGATATATATATACACAAGTCCAGTATACACAAGATATATATATATATACACAAGTCCAGTATACACAAGATATACACAAGTATATACACAAGATATATATATACACAAGTCCAGTATACACAAGATATATATACACAAGTCCAGTATACACAAGATATACACAAGTCCATATATATATATACACAAGTCCAGTATACACAAGATATATACAGTCCAGTACAGTGAGGGCACATGGTAATAAACAACAGCAGAAGCAGAGAAATATCATCTTGAGGTATCTCAAAAGCAAATCAAGTCCAATCAAAAACACTGAACACTTTTTGTGAAACTTATCCAAGTCATTTGCAGACTAAAATATCGATTCATTAGCAGCTATGTCAACTTCAAATGTTACTGCGACACATTCCTGTGTTTTTATTGAATGGTAAATGGTGATGACTGCAGTACTTTCCCAAGACCTTCTTCTGTCACTGCAGAACTGGGGGTGTTGAAAGACACTGCCTGAGGTGAACAACAGGCCAATCTTTATTAAATATCAGTTTTGCTAGAATTTTAGTGTTAGACAGAAAAGCTTGTAAACATAGTCATCTCAATATTATTCCAATTTTAAGACTGTCACTCATATGACATATGCCTCTGGAACCTTTTCAATGCACCGCTCCTAAACACATGAGGGATTACACTCATGTCCAGGGCAGCAGCTGTTTTAGTCAGATATAAGCAGCTGCTTTCATCAGTGCACACGCAGGCGCACTCCTGTTGCCCTCTGCTGGCAAAACAGCCACTGTTCTGTATTTAGAAAATGGCTTTTCTATACATAGAGTCCGGTGTTTTGCTCTCAGGGGGAACAGCTCCTGCACAGTGGGAGGACATCACAGGGACCACACGCCTCATCTACGCCAACGACTGTGCCAGCTTCACCACCAATGTGTCTGCACGGTAAGGACATCTGTCTGCTACACTCCACTGCCACTGAGAAGAACACTCATATAGATCACTGCCAAAATTATACAAGCATTTGTAACTTAAAGCTGAGCAGGTTCTGTGTGCCTTCCTCCTGTGGTTGTCAGGTTCTGGCTGGCAGACTGCCCCCGCACCGCTGAGGCGGTGTCCTTCGCTAACCTGCTGTACAAGGAGCTGTCGGCAGTACCATACATGGCCAAGTTTGTAGTGTTTGCCAAGATGAATGAAGTGCGCGAGGGACGGCTACGCTGCTACTGTATGACTGATGACAAGATGGACAAGACTCTGGAGCAGCACGAGAACTTCACTGAGGTGGCCCGCAGCAGGGACATAGAGGTAACTTCACTGAGATGATCCAGAAAGTGTAAAAAGTGGGCATCCAAACCAGCCACTTTTAATCTACACGGACACTAAACACACTGACCTGAGGACCACAGGTGACTCTGGTCTGCCTCGTGTGTGTTGCAGGTGATGGAGGGGATGCCTCTTCATCTGGAGTGTTCTGGAAACCTGATTCCAGTGAGGAAGGCCACAGCTCAGCCACGCTGCTTCAGCTTCCAGGCCTTCAGGGACAACCGGCTGCCCGTCTCTGTCAAGGTGAAGCACACACAGCTTTCTGTCACTTTACTGACTTTATCTGTAGTTACTCATCATGCCTCTTGACCAGCCAGTCCCTTCTACACTCTGTTAGAAGCTAGAAGGGTACAGAGACCGACCAATATATTGGCCCATATTTGCACTTTTTAGTGTATCAGCCATCGGCCTTAAATATTAAGACAGGCTGATATTTAGTTTTGTCAACTTGCTGTGTAAAAATACCTTTAAAGTTTGAACACTTAAGTGTGAAGAAATAAGTTCACAAAATTTGTGGAGAAAAAGAGGCTGTGGGTGAGTTTAATACATTTAACTGACATAATTAGAGGAAAAGAATCAAAATCTGCACCACATGTGGGCCCAAAAATATCAGCAGAGCTTATCAGCCGTCAGTTTTAGCCATATCTCCATATACAAAGAAGCAAAACTGACTGAACGAACAAACTGCGCTGCTTCGTCCTAACTTCTTTCTCATCTGATGCACAGGTCCGAGACAGCAGTAAAGAGCCTGCAGGCCTACTGTCTTTTTTGCGTAAAACCACAAAGTATGAGGACAGCCAACACGTCCTGTGTAACCTGAACATCACCATGCCTCCGTGCATTAAGGTGAGCCTGCCCCAGCTCACACACTCTACTAGAACATGCAGCCTGAACCGCCGGGGCTTTTCTGTGCAGATGATGGGGAGTGAAGACCGCCGAAGAACCCTAACCCCCCTGGCTCTGAGGGAAAGATACAGCGCCCTGAACGAGCCGGCCATGGGTACAACTCTTTAATAAATGTGGGAAATATCAGGTCTTCACTGATTGGTAACACTGATGTTTGTGTGCGCAGCCTCGATGAGCGCCATGGAGCGCACAGAGCTCAAGATGGCGGTGATCGCAGAGCAGCTGGGGCTGAGCTGGGCCGGTTAGCTTTGCATTTCCAAATCACACACTCACATGCATTGTTTTGTTGATCTTCAGAAGTACATTGGCATAATATTTGGAACTTGTCAAAGAGTAAATCTATTTTCTACAGTCTTAGCCTAAATTATACCTACTCATTACCTGTCCAGAAGCACACACTTTAACTAAACTTTACAAAAGCAAGTGGATGTGGAGCCATATCCTGATTTCAGAGAGTGTGATTGACAGGTGGAGTCACCAATCAGACCAACACAGTTACAGTGCTATGCCTCAAGATATACAGAGCTCATAAAACAGATGCAGTTGGATACTAAGGTAACACCACATGTGAATCCCCTGAAGCGTAGAGTCACAAAATATTTACACCGTAAAACACCAAAGACAAAGATTGTATTTTACAGGTTCTCTAATATTTGAAGTACTAAATAATAATAATAATAATGCACTGGATTTATATAAGTGCTTTATAGAGCATTATTCATTTTACTCCATACTCAGTGGTGGTAAGTTACACCACTGTTCTGGGGTAAACTAACAGAAGTGAGACTGTCAATCTGCACCATCAACCAACAACACTCACACACACCACAGTCACAGGTGAAGTGTCTTGTCTGAGGACAGAATGAAAGAACTTGGAAATAACATAGAGTTACCTTAATTTCTACTGCAAAAGAAAAAAATGCTATGTCACAAAGTACAAGAAGAACAGTAATAGTAGTAATAAAACTAGATTCTGTAAATCTGATTTTGAATGTTTTTCTTGCTTTGCGGCTGTGAGCAGAGTTGGCCCGTGAGCTCCAGCTGAGTGTAGATGACATCAACAAGATCCGAGTGGAGAACCCCAACTCTCTACTGGAACAGAGCTCAGCCCTGCTCAACCTGTGGGCCACCAGGGAGGGCAAGAGGGCCAAGAGTAAGTCTAACCTCATGCACATGGCCTGGACATAAGTGGTCCTGACCTAACGCTGTGGGCTTTGTGTTCCAGTGGAGAGTCTGTACGCTGCACTCAAGAGCATCGACCGCATGGACATAGTGAACCTGCTGGAGGGTCAGCCGCCCCAGCCCAGCAGACAGTCCCGGGACATGAGCCGGCGCAGACATCCAGACAGAGAGCACCTCTCTCCGGGTATGACCAACGGTAAGAGCCCCCACACCTCCACTAAGCTCTGACCAGTCACACGGTCAGGACTCCCACCCAACATCTGACCTCCGTCTGTCAGCTGCACTTTTCACAGGAATAGTATGGTAATAGAAATTATTTTGTGATTTTGTTCTTTAGCTTTTCCAAGCACACAGTTTCTTAAAAAAAAAAAAAAAAAAAAAAAAGATTCTGTTTATTTAGGTCCTGTTTTTTTTTTTTTTTTTTTTTTTCAATCAGAAAATGAAAAAGACACTATGGGGGTTTAGAGAGTCCCCTTTTGTGAGACACTGGTAAACCATCTATATTTTCCCTGTGCTGTCTGTAAAGTGGATGGTTTCATTCTGATTCATGGTTCATTCTGATGGGCTCAGGACACTCCTACTCCGCTTTCTTTACACTGTTATAATAATGCAGCAGTGCAGAGAGTTCAATGTTGAGAGCTCTGACTCCTTGTGCAGTGTAGGTGTTTCAGTGTTTCTGATGTTACAGGGTGGACATAAAGCTCATTAGTGCCACCTGGTGGTGAGGCTTTCTCTCCTTTTCCTCATGGGTTGTTCACACGTACATCCTGTACATCTGGTGCACTCTATTTGCGCCTCAGGAGCCACTGCAGAAGACCAGTGAGTGGCAGTGGTGGGTGTGTAAATAGGAGCTGTGCTGATGTACTGATGTGCTCTGTGTCCTTCTAACATACGTCCAACATGAGAGTGAAAGGCTTCAGAAGTGTTCAGATCACAGCTCAGTGTATCTGACACCATATGTGTTGTATATGTCTTGTGTTCCTGTGTGGCCCAAAACAGCACGTAGAGCTTTAAAAGGACTCAACTGAATACAACTCACTGACTCAATGACTCAACCTCCTGAGAAGCAGCTCTGTAAAGGCCTTTAAATGGACTCAACAAAT
This sequence comes from Boleophthalmus pectinirostris, assembly GCF_026225935.1. Taxonomy (NCBI): domain Eukaryota; kingdom Metazoa; phylum Chordata; class Actinopteri; order Gobiiformes; family Gobiidae; genus Boleophthalmus; species Boleophthalmus pectinirostris. The sequence goes on along the minus strand of NW_026571353.1, from coordinate 1,666,131 downwards.
GACTGTATCTCCACCCAAGCAGCTCTATACCCCCACAGAAGCAGCTCTCACACTGTCACACTGTCCCAACAGGAGTGTCTGTCTACCAGTATTACATGTGTACTACTGTGTCTACTTCCTCTAGCTCCCCCTACTGTCTGACAAAACTGTACCATAGTCCTATGACACACACAGTTAGAATTCCAGCCAACAGCAGCCAGCTCACATAGGAGCATACTGGGTCAGGTTCTGTCAGTGTGTGGATATTGTAGTGTGTGGCGTGCTCTTGTGCCTGTGGTTGCATGGGGAGTATAGTCCAGGTTGATGTGGTGCACTGAATGTAGTGTCCCCTGACTGTCCCTCTCTGTGTTTCTGAGCGTGTCCTCTGCAGCCTGTAGCCGCCCTCCTCTTCCTCTCTCCTCTCTGAATCTGACCATGTCGACCTCATGCTGACCTCATGCTGACCTCATGCTGACCTCTGACCCACACTGTACTGTTGAGCTGCGTGTAGTGGTGCTGTTGGTAGTCCTGAGAAGCCCTTGTGTAGTGTATAGAACCCCTGCTCACAGATTGTGCCAGCACCCACTGGGAGGGGGAGGTGTCACTCTGTCTACTTTTGCTCTCCTGTCTCTGATCTGTCCCTCCTGGACCTGCTCTTGTGCCCTTGAGCCTGTGTGCATGTGCATGAGCTCATGTTCCTGTGTGTTTGCATGTCCACACTGGACTCACTCACTGCATGTCGAGTGTGTATGTTTGCATGCCAAACACTCTCAAGTAATTTGTATTTTTAATGAAGATGGATGTAGAGCTACGTGGTCATCCAGGTTGTCAAACATGTTTTGAGACGTGCATTGGTGGAGTCTGAGAGCACCACTGGGCCTGATCCCTTATGCTCGCCTCAGTGGAGAATGAGAGGTTCAGGCTGGTTTCACCGTCAGTGGTTTCAGGTCTCTGTACCTGTATCATGAGCCAAGACAGACCGATGGGTTCTTCAGAGCATTGGAGTACTAGATATTAACAGAAGAACAAGAAACATGGTCAGGACTGAGGCCAGTGGCCACTAATGGTCTAAAACCAGCCTAGCTTTCACTCTTTACTCACCAACAGCATTAGAGATTAGTTCAGAGCTTGGTTACTCTAGGACTGTGTAAACATCCACAAACTGCATCAGTCAGATTGGTTCTTTATGACACCATTTTCATTTCTTTACATTTGTGTACATTTTTGCCTCCAAAGTTCACCAACGCAGAATGTATTCTTTTTATAACCATAAACACTTTACATAGATTTTATTTCAGATGATCATTGGATTTAAGTGGTCAGTACTTATCCAGTGTGGGTCACACCATCTCAAAGAGAGATATCAGATACATGTGTCTGCACTATGAAGAGAGTCCTCCTGTGTTCAAACATCTAGAACTCCCTGCATTGGCCACTGACCAGGACACAGTGAGGCCCATGATATCAGTGCTGTTCTCTGTCATTGCTTCTGAACACAAGGCTTGTTGTAGAATTCCTGTAGCAAATAGATCAGGCTTCTCCACAACCTGGGCTTATTGGGGCCCTGTTTTTCCAGCAGACGCCTTCAGCTGGGAGCAGAGCAGCAAACCTCCCAGGGATATAAAGGCCTCGGAGAAGCCCTGGTTCAATTCCCAACTAGAAAACCATTTTGATGCTATGTTCAGTGAAATTTTACTAAATAATGGAGTGTGTGCACTTGGGCTGTGTCAGCTTCAGTCGTGCACTTGTGAAAATCCTGCATATTTGAACTTGACTTAAAAATAACTGATGCCATGGATTTCAATCCAGTCCTCAGCATCTCCTTTTCTGAAGACATTTAGCAGTGTAAGAATGTCTTTTTTATGGATTGATTCAAGGCAGCCCATGAAAATCTGCTTTGGCATTGACAGACAAATCCACATTCATGTCAGTGAGGATCAGATATCTGTGTGATATAAGAGGAAAGACTTCCTGTGGTCTCACACTACATGTGATTAATCTGTGAGCAGACAGGCCATATACTCAGTGAAAGTAGGACAGGGGCTTGTGGGTCGCGGTGTCACAGATCTGTGTGCACTCTCAGCAGTCCTCCAGGCCAGGGTGGCTGTGACTCAGGTTACAGTCCTGCTCTGCTGCCAGGCCTCAGGCTTCAGTGGGCACTTTGATTCAGTTATTGTCCATAAGAAATCTGAAGCACAGCTTGTGAATCCACAGAACACTTGGTACAAAAGCTGGTATCCCCTGAGCTGCTGTACAGTCTTCCATTGGTCTATTTACCAAAACTGCCTCCAATCAGGTCATAGTTTACAGAGCTCATGTGACAGGAGCTTTCATGAATGAACTGGTTGTGCCAAGACATCTCTGGAGGTCTTCATGAAGAGGTACGCCTCAAAATTATTTTAGTATATCTGGAGTGTAGGAAAATCTAGGGCCCCTGCAGCTCACCATGCACACAAGAAGAATATACAAACTCCACAGAGAAAGGCCAAACACTCCAGAGCTTTAACCTGACAGACAGAGAGCCGTCTACTCTGCCTCTACAACTCTGCCCCACACACCTCTACAGAGCTGGGGGTTATGAGTCCATATTGTGAAGCAGCCAGTAGGAGTGACCTGAGTCCAGAACAAAAGAACAATGATATA